>NC_088377.1:156957500-157110000 GCF_037993035.2 Macaca fascicularis
ACAAGGTCTCATAAACTGGGACATTTCCTTTCCAGATGGTAAACGACTAGGGCTAGAAAGTTGTACATTTATCCTAGATTTCAAGAAGGATATGTTTTTTGAATAAACAGACTTTGTTTTGGAAATGCCCTAAAATTGTTTCTCCCACGACTTTGTTTTGGAAATGCCCTAAAATTGTTTCTCCCACGTTGGATCGATTATTTCAGTGTCCAGGAAGAGCTTGTGATTGTAAGTTGGTGTCTTCCGTCCACTAAGCTGGAGAAGCTGCAATGACATGTCTTCCATTTTCTTCTTTCTTACTTTATATCATCTTACTCTATTTCATTTTATTGTTCTTCACCGTGAAAGACAGAAATGATCTGTAGTCATTCGGGAAGTGATAAGTTTAGTAGCTGTGGCCACACTTTAACAGTGTTGTGTAATCTTGACCGTGTTAATTTTCAGTAGCACCCTATAGATTGGCTACTACAGCACCACATTATAATGAAATGTGCAAATACATAGTTGACTCTCCCAAGCCAAGACTGTAACTACTTCATTTCTACACACCGATTACCTAGCAAAATGTCTAATAAACGATAGACCCTTAATGTCGACTGAACAAATTTGAAGCAGGAATGGGAGTCCCAGAATGAACCTAGCAGTTGTTCTCAGAACAAGAACTTTTGCAAGGCAAGGCGATGGATGATGTGTTGTCCCTGTGTCAGCATGACGATGGCTCTAGAGATGATGCCTGTTTCATTAATCATCCCCTCTGATGGGCACTGTGTTCACTCCAGCCTCAGAGAATCATAATAAAAGAAAACTGCTGAAAGGAATGTCTGGTCTCCTATACATTCCACTAGATCATTACTTGAATGCATTAGTTGGCTAAGCTGTATCCACTGGATATTGCATACATATTCAGTAGCTTAAATACGTTTGGTGTAGGAACCCTTTTATTTTTATGAGACGGAGTTTCGCTTTTGTTACCCAGGCGGGAGTGCAGTGGCGCAATCTCTGCTCACTGCAACGTCTGCCTCCTGGGTTCTAAGTGATTCTCCTACCTCAGCTTCCCCAGTAGCTGGGATTACAGGCCTGTGCCACCATGCCCAGCTAATTTTGTACTTTTAGTAGAGATGAGGTTTCACCAGGTTAGTCAGGCTGGTCTCAAACTCCTGACCTCAGGTAATCCACCGGCCTCGGCCTCCCAAAGTGCTGGGATTACAGGCATGAGCCACTGTTTCCAGCCAGGAACCCTTTAAAACCTCCTTTTTTTCTTACTTTCCACATGCAGTCTCTTACCAGGACTGCCTGTGAAAGTGAACTCTTGAGCCAGATACCATGGTTCAAATCCTGGCTCTACCACTGACAAGCAGTGTGACCTCCAGTAAATGACCTAACTTCTCTCTGCTTTAGTTTCTTTATCTCTATAAAGAGAAAATTATAGTACCAGGCTTCTTGTAAGGATTAATTATGAGTTATTAAAAGAATATGTAAAGTACTTAAACCAGAACCATACAAGTATGATTTATTTATTTATCTAATCTTCCTTTTTCAGTTCAACCCCATAGCCGTTATTTTAGAACATTTCCTACATCATTTGCTGCCTGGACTGGTCTCTTTGCCTCTAAGATCCTTTGTTCTAAACTATTATCCAAACAGCTACGAGGTTAATGCTGTTAACTCTGCATTTAGCAGTTACCTATCTAGAAATCATCGCTGATCATATCTCTCGCTTAAAAACCTCTTACTCACTTCTCATCCAAACTCCAAGAAGTCATCATCCTTTAGTAATTTTCTTTGTAATCATTTTAATCTTCTTTTACTCAGCCTCCCATGCATTGCCCCAACCCTGGGCTGCAGCCAACCAGATTCTTAATAATTTCCAATACTCAATGTACCTTTTCTCATCTCCACAACTTTGCACATGCCATGTTCATGAGACATATATCAGTGCTAACTTCAATTTACACTTTAAGACAATTCATAAACTCTCCTCTGTGAAACATTTTCTGGTCCTTTCTATCTCCACACCCTTTACCCATCCATAGCAGCCCTCATGAAACTATATTCGAATTATTAATTTATATGTCTTCCTAAAGTGAAGCTCATGGGAGCAAGGTCAATATATATTGTCCATCATTGTATTTGAAGCCTCAAAACCCATGATTGGCAATTAAATGATTATTTAATGAGTGAATTTGTGCTTATGTGCCTTTTCTAATGGTCAGCTTAATTGTAACCTATAATTTCTGCAAGTTGATCTATTATTTGCTTTGATCAAAGTAAACATTTGAACCATAGAGCAAAATTTTATAAAACCTATAATTGTCTACAATCAGACTTGTCAAGTACAATTCCTAAGAAGCAGTATAATGTAATGCAGTAGCTCCCAAAGTGTGGGCCTTGGACCTGCAGCATCGGAATTACCTGGGGACTTCCCTAGAAATGGAAAATTTGGTCCTCTCCCCAGACATAATAATCAGAATCTTGGAAAGTGGGACCCAGAAATCTGTATTCTAATGAACCCTCCTAGGGATTCTGATACACTCTCAAGTTTAAGAACCAGAGAAGCAATTAAAGCAAACTCTGTAGCCAGACTGTCTGCGTTCAATTACCAGCTCTACCCATTGTCAGTGGTTAAACAGAACATTTCTTCCCCTCTCTGCATCTCAGCTTCTTCATCTATAAAATGAGAATGATAATAATTAGGATTGTTATGACAATTAAATGAGTTAATACACAGAAAATACTTACCACAGTGCTTAATCAGTTAATGATACTTAATGAGTATTAACTCTTATTCTTACAAAATCACTATTCTCTTGAAATTTATTCCCTATGGGATGTTCTTCATATTTTCTCATTCTTTTGATTTCATATGCAGAATCTATTTTCATGCTGGTCAATACAACTACTAATAAGTTTGATGAGGAAATGGGACTTCCAGTTCACCAGGGACCATTTTACATCCTCACACAGGTCCACAAACACATATGAGATTCTGTGAATCAAAGGAAAGAAAATATGCGCTCTATTTTAATTAACTGGGTCATGGTCTAATAAATGCTGCTTTGTTTTTTTGTAACTTGCCTTCTTTCATAAGGAATTCTTTCATAATCTCTCATTTTTCTTCAGTAATTTTTTCTTGATAAAAAGTGACTGCTTATTAAAATGAATACCACTTAAAAATATAAGGCATTTCAAGAAAAAGAAAACCTCAGAAATGCAAAGTTGCCTTAAAATGTGTGAAAAAAAATGTAATGCAGGCAGACGATTTTGAAACATTCATTCCTTAAAAATAAAATGTTTCACTGTTCTGCCTGCTATCAGTCAGATTCTATCCACCTTCTCAACATCTTCCAAATATTTAGCAGCATTTCATTCTGAATTCTTAAAGAAATAGCTTTCTAGTGGCAAAGTGAAAAAATGTACAGCTACAAACTTTTGTGGAGAGGTAAATAGAAGTATTTTTGCCTTCATCACTAGCTTAAAAACTACATTTATGCTTGTTCCTGTTTGTAATATTATTCAGAGTTAGGGCCACTATTTTTTCTTTTTATTATCTGGAAGGATAATTATGGACAAGATATAAACCCACATGTGTTCATATACACAAGACAAACCTAAGTTTAAATTCTTTTAAAATGTGTATGTGTATAAGCAATTACCCTAAGACAATCTTCCTGGAAATATTTATTTATTTATTTATTTTTTAATTTTTTATTTTTTATTTTTTTTGAGACAGAGTCTCACGCTGTTGCCCAGGCTGGAGTGCAGTGGCGCGATCTCGGCTCACTGCAAGCTCCGCCTCCCGGGTTCCCGCCATTCTCCTGCCTCAGCCTCCCGAGTAGCTGGGACTACAGGCGCCCGCCACCGCGCCCGGCCAATTTTTTGCACTCTTAGTAGAGACGGGGTTTCACTGTGGTCTCGATCTCCTGACCTTGTGATCCGCCCGCCTCGGCCTCCCAAAGTGCTGGGACCACAGGCTTGAGCCACCGCGCCCGGCCCCTGGAAATATTTAAATAAGATATAACTTCTCTAGGATTAAAATAATTCATGCAATCTTGACATGCAATCTTCTCACCGGCAATTCATAAATTTTAGTTTCGCAAACTTCAGGTGACGTATTTCTCAGCTTTTGTAGAAATCTTTATTATTCCTTGAATAGGCATTCACTTTGCTGATGTCTTAGCATGCTGTAAGATTTATCATTCAGAGAGTTAATATGGAATTGTAGGCTTGTATTTCAACTACAGAATTTAAATTATTTTGAATGCATCTTAACTAGGATATGATTGAAAATGAAAATTTTAAAGAGGTAAATAATCTTCTGATTAATATTGTAAAGAGAAGAAAAGGGCTACAGTGAAAATACTCTCTGAATAGCATGTTTAATTTTAGGTATCCCAATTTGAGAAGGCAAATTAAGGAAACTTTCAAAAATTCAAAACAATTAAGAGAAAAGGTGACAGTAATTAATGAAGAAAGCTTGCGGGATCTCACTTGATAGAACATGGCGAAGCCGTGCTTAGAGGTAGAGATGATAATTTCCTGATATTTAAGGAATGTGAACAATGAGAAAGAATATGATTTGCTAAAAATATTGGTACAGTGGGAATAATTAGATATATTAGGGAGAATTTTAGGGGAAAAAATGAAAAGAACCCAATAAAAAATTCTGACTGTGATACAAATTTATAGTTTAGGTCGCTATCACTAAAAATGCCTGTTTCAGTAGTTGACTAATTCACATGTCAACTGATTTTATGCCTATAAATATAGTACAGGGATTATAATAGTGTTTAACAAATTTAATGGGGAAAATTAGGTCCAATTTCTGTCACTTTGAAATTCACATTCAGCGAACATCAAATAAAATTTAAATACATTATTTACAAACTCTATGCCACTGTTCCAAAATTCTTAATAATTAGTCTTACAATATTCCTGTATGTTAATATGTCAATGTTAAAAGAATATGAAACAAAAAGTGTCCTATGCCAAGTTGACAATTCCTGTTGCTAATAGAAGGAATCTTGTGAGTTATTTATTAAGAAAACATTTGGTGTATTTCCTGAGAGATGTATTAGACTTTATGCAAGGTGCTAGTATAGAAGTTTTATGTACAGCTGCCTGATACCAGAGATCATGTAGATGATGTTAAAAGATAATGTGAATTCTGAAAATTTGGATACTGGTATTTGCTTACTTTGTTGCCGAATTGCCTGAAGTGAGCCATTGCTCTCCAAATTGCAATTTTCCTATGTCTGTAGTGGGAATAATAATATCTGCCCTGTCTAACTCAGGGAGATAGATGAATAAATTGGGTGTAATAATGTATACCAAAATACTTAATAAAATAAAGCTCTAAATAAATAAGATATATTCAACTTAATCTTTGGTAAAGATCTTCACTTTTAGTTAAAAAGATCATGTAAATAATGGCTATTTACCCAAGTTATCTGATTTTTTTTAAAGAGAGAAATGTGACTGTTTTGGATTAAGAGAAATCTATGTATTATATAAATTGCATGAGTGAAAGTCATTTCATAGCATTAAATCTTATTATTTCAGCAATTGAGTATTTAGGATGTTTAAATGCCTGTTTCATGTTATCTATCACTCTGTTAGTCCAAAACACTATTTTTCATATCTCTTGATTTTTGTGGATCACAAATTTTGATAAGTGTCTACTGAACAATTCTTATGCCTCATTGACTTCAAGTGAGGCCACATGGCGGTATTTAGCTAGTGGCAAGCTAGTCTACACGGTTGACCACATGGCTTCATTTGCCTCCCTAGTGCCTTCACAAACATATCTGGAGGGTTGAGTTCAGTGGGACCACTCTCTACTTCCATGCAGTCACACTGCCTCTCCACATGGTCTCTGCGGCATGGATTTCTTACATGAAGTTGGTCTTCTGACAAGGTGATTTAGGCTCCAGAAAAACAAGATGGAACTGCCAGTCCTTTTAAAAAGTGAGTTCCAGAAATGGTGTGGCATCACTTCTTTCGTACTCTATTGATCAAATAAGTCATAGACCAGCCCATAGAGAGAAAATAGATCCACTGAATTGATAGGAAGCATATCAAAGAATGTGTAGCCATCTTTAACTGCCACAGTGCATTTTAAGGATAACTAAAGCATGTATGGAAATAAAGTTTTCATCATTGAATTTTTTTCAGCTAAACTAGGAGGATTGTAGCTTTAGTTTTAGTTACATATTTCCATCCAGTACAATCAGTACAATCATGAGTTATTTCATTAGAAATAATTAAACCAGTTATATGTCTGCTATGTGCCTTGACTTAGACTAATGGTTATCAGTACAATATTAAAAGAGAAGTTAAATTTCTATATAGTCAGACATATGATCAAGCAAAGGGGTCAGTAATCATTTATCTTAAATTGTTCAAGTCACCAGAAAGATTTAATTTGTTTGGGTTACATAGTTAAATCTGTAAGTCCTTGAAATTATTACTAATACAACAGATAATAATGTTTTAAGGAGACATATATTTATTACTAGTAAGAAATTACTTAAATTATTTGAAGTGGAATGTTAATTAACAACAGTATATTCTGTATCTTAATGAGAAATTTTGCATTTTATTCAAGAGTGAAGGAATTTTCTGACAATAATTTAGCAAATATTACTTAATGAAGGCTCCATTTCATAACTCTTAATCACTAAATTATTAGCCAACATCTAGAATTGTATGCAAAGGAAGCACTATTCCTGTTTTTAATTAAGAACATTATATGTATATTACATAACACATTTGTATAAAATATTTATTTGGAAGACTAGAAGAGATATCCCAACTTACAGCTTAACAGACTGCAAGATGACTCTCTTGCTCTCTTTTCCTCAAGTTTCTTTTTTCTATTCTTGTAATATTCGCACATAAATGTAATACTAAATAACAAGTGTAGAGCATTCCACATTAACGGGGAAAAAGCATCTCTATTTCTTTATGGAAAACAGTATGGTGATTCCTCAAGGATCTAGAACTAGATGTACCATATGACCCAGCCATCCCATTACTGGGTATATACCCAAAGGATTATAAATCATGCTGCTATAAAGACACATGCACACGTATGTTTATTGCGATACTATTCACAATAGCAAAGACTTGGAATCAACCCAAATGTCCATTAGTGACAGACTGGATTAAGAAAATGTGGCACATATACACCATGCAATACTATGCAGCCATCAAAAAGGATGAGTTTGTGTCCTTTGTAGGGACATGGATGCAGCTGGAAACCATCATTCTTAGCAAACTATCACAAGAACAGAAAACCAAACACCGCATGTTCTCACTCATAGGTGGGAACTGAACAATGAGATCACTTGGACTCGGGAAGGGGCACATCACACACCGGGGCCTATCATGGGGAGGGGGGAGTGGGGAGGGATTGCATTGGGAGTTATACCTGATGTAAATGACGAGTTGATGGGTACTGACGAGTGGATGGGTGCAGCACACCAACATGGCACAAGTATACATATGTAACAAACCTGCATGTTATGCACATGTACCCTAGAACTTAAAGTATAGTAATAATAATAATAATAATAAAGAAAAAGAAAAAAAAAAGCATCTCTATTTCTGTTTTAGTGGAGTGATTATTGTCCAAACCTGTGTGAAATATGTGGTAGGTTTGTTTCTGTTTTTTTTTTTTTTTTTTTTTTTTGGAGATACGGTCTCCCTCTGTTGCCCAGGCTGGAGTGCAGTGGTGCGATCTCAGCTCACTGTAACCTCTGCTTCCTGGATTCGAGTGATTCTCCTGCCTCAGCCTCCCAAGTATCTGGGATTACAGGCGTGTACCGTCACACCCAACTAATTTTTGTTGTTGTTTGTTTGTTTTGGTAGAGACAGGGCTTAGAGCTTGGCCATGTTGTCCAGGTTAGTCTCAAACTTCTAGGCTCAATTTATCTGATCCACCCACCTTGGTCTCCCAAGGTGCTGGGATTACAGGTGTGCACGAACCTGCTGAAATGTGTTCTTGAGTACATAATTGAGAGGGGAATCTTTATTAGAATGGCTGAAATAAAAATAGTTCTTAAAAATCCATATACTTTGTGATATCATATGTGTATGTGTTTATTCAGTCAAGTAGTCATTCAACAAACTATTTGCAAGCATTGAACCAGACCCTGAAAATACAAAGATGAATGAAACATGGTCCTTGTCCTCATGAGTAGAAAATCATCAGCAATGGAATAAAGGGCACTTTTTTACACTATGTGATAATGAGCACAGTTACTGCAAAGACACAAAAATAACAAAGAGTGATGATGATTCGGGTAACTACAGATTGACGGGAATGGACAAATACAGAGTGTGTGGGTGTGAGGTGGGAAGTGGCAGTGAAAAGCAGAAATAATGAAAAGATTCTTTTACATCATGCTAAAGATGTAGGTTTTAATTTTTGCTGTAGACAATGAAAAAACCATAAAAGAATAAATAAGCTAGTAATAGGATCTAATTTGTCATTTAGAAATTTTACTCTGGGAACATTTTAGAGCAGAAGTCAGGAAATTACATCCTATACCTGCGAAATCCATCTGCTGCCTTTTTTAAAATAAATAAACTTTGACTGCAACATCACTCCACCCAATCCTTTCACATAGTGTCTATGGCTGCTGCCCTGCTACAACAGAGTTAAGGAGTTGTGATGAAGACTATAAGGATGTACAGCCTAAAATATTTACCATTTGACTTTTTACAGAAAGTTTGCTGACATCTCATTTAGATAATTGAGTGGAAAGGTTTGAAATTGGAGATAGAAAGAACAATTAGGAGGTGAGTAATGGTGATGGCCTCTATTAAATTAGTGGCAGTGGAAACGCAGAGAAGACATCCCAAGGATGTTAGTAATATAGAATAGCAGGACTTTGCAATTGATTAAACGAAAAATAAAATTTATGATGATCCTCAGGTTTTTGGCTTATGTCATTTTTTAGACTAATAATAGTGGAGGGACATAATGTTCTACACATGTTCATTTGGGTGCATGTTTAGATGAAAATAAACATTATCTATTAGCACCCAGATTTTAGAAAAGAGGTCCAGGACGTTAGATGGTAACTGAAGATAGTCTTTGTTATGGTCATTGAATGGGAAGCCTGAGAAGATCTATTGTATCAGTAGAAGACCAAAGATAGAGTCTTGGGACATAGCAACAGGAAAAAAATGTATGCAGAAGAAAGAAGCTGGCGGACGGAAGTTTGAGATATGACTAAAATGATTCTCTTAACCATCATGCTGCATAAAAAGAATTTATTTTTAATTGTGTATCCTTTTATTGACAATGACTTGATATTTTAAAATGTAAGCATACAGTACATTTAGCCCAGGTTATTCATAGAATTGAATTAAACGAAGTCTGACATAAAATCTTTTTTGGCCCCTTTTCAAAGTTGAGCATGTAGTTGGTATTAATATAAAACAAGAAAAAAGCCTTAACTCAAAATGAAATAAAGTATTCTCAATCATGTTGCTGATGGAGAGGTTTTATGGAATACCCATCTAATGGTGATGTTTGGGAAATGAAGTAGCAACTGTATTACGTCAGACATCTACAATACATAATTATTTCCAGAAGACTGAAACTGTGATTATATCCTTGTTACATAGAAATCCATGTGATAAAAGACCATGTTCAAATATGATTCTTTTATGAGTCTAAACTCCAAAACTTGTCACTAACCCATCTACTTCAGTTAAAACTAACTGTTAATAACATGATGCTTTATCAGAGAAGTCTAACATTTAGAAGATGTATTTTTCATATATGAACTTGTTATGAAATACATCATTTTATTTATTTTGAACCTAGTTTCATAATTATTATTTCAGAACTTCAGAAGTTCAATTTTTAAAACATTTAATAATTGCTCTGTGTTGTATTAGAAAGCAAAAATTCCCACGTATGTGAATCACGCTAATAGTGATGATTTATGGAAAGTTAAAGGGCACTTAGTTGGGAAGATATAAATAATTCTACTTAACCAGTAAGACAGTGATATAATCAAGGTTAACATAGCATATTCCTCTGCCACTAATAAAATTTGATATGAATAAATGTAAGATTGTGATAAACCGTAACCACCATTTAAGCACAATATAATATCTGCATATAGTGTTACATAAACTGCAACTAAGATTTAAATAGTTTAATAGTGTAAAATCCTTTTTTATTGTACTATACCTTGCAAACGTGAAAACATGACCAAAGTTATAGCAGTTTATAGTTTTTCTATGTCTTATACATTATAAATAAATACATTCATTATTAAAACAGGTATTAAAGAATCTATAATTATAAAGCATGTAATTAGAAATTCACTCTTTAAAAAACTACTTTTTCTAACTGTTATAGATGATGACTACACCACTCTCAGACTATGTTGTCTGATATGTTACCTTCACAAACTGGGGTAAAAAGGTTCATATAAAGAATAGAATATTGAATTATTTTTCCTCAGAGATAAGCTTTTCTATAGTTATTTCATTTTCTGGTTTTCAGAAGTCTTGCATTAAGTGAGAACCCTCAGTCGGTAGCTCCTGCATTTGCCTGTTTCTGGTGTTAATTATCTTTTGTTTGCCCTTGATAATCCTGAGGTTGGTATGCAGATGATATGAAGGCTGCGGAATCATCTCAAAGTGTAAAAAACAATGGCATTGTCAATTCTGCATCACAACACTTTATAAATTATGAATGTTATCCACATTAAGGAGAGTGGTAGACTTTTAAAATTATTTCCATGAATAGATTAAATTACAAGTATTATTACATTTCATTTTATTAAGTGCATCTTAGTAGTTATTAGAGCAAATGAACATGTTCTCTCAATTACATAATAACATTAGAACTAAAAATTATGCATCAACACTCCCAGATGCATAATGGAGCATTGTATATTAATCACTCTAAACAATATTTTTGAGTTTATATAAAGGCAATTATTACCTATTGAGCAATAACATTATTTTATTGGTTTATTAAAATTCAGTTTAAGAACTACTTCTTTTCCTAAAAGCTCTAGGTATTTTCAATTTTTATTCATGAAACATAATGTATACGAGTAGTTCAATTTACTTGTGTTTGATGATGTTTACCTTTCTATAAAATAATAAGATTAAATGCATATAACAGGAAGTGCCTAAAATGTAATGTCCATGATTAGCTCTTCAAATTAAGTGAAAACCATTCAAAATTATATTGCTAAAAGTTTTACTTATGCAATGTGGCAGTTATAGTTTAGTATTATAATAATAACTACTAACATACATTTATGTTAGTGTTAATTGAGAACAAAGAGTTACAAATAAATATGATTACAATCCACATATAATTATAGAATTGATTTTGAATTATTTTTCCAAGTTTAGATGACTTTTAAATATCAATTTTCAATGGAAGTATTTCTGTATTTCATATTTAATGTTCTAAACTCATATTGTTTATTTTTCTTTAATGGTTTGATGGTTTTAAAAGAATGATTAATTCATATTAGAATGTTATTTGAATGCTAGGAATTAGTTTTCTTTCTTATATCTCAAACTGTTTAGCTTTAATGTTAGAATCATGTTTATGTAACTAAAGTTTTAGTAAATATAGTTAGAATTGAATATAACAGTTTCCTATATCAATACTACTTAGCATGATTGCACAAACACCATTGATGTCTTTAAGTCCGGTGGAATATAGCAATTGATTTATAATTAATTTAACAACATAAGTAAAAGTCATTTTACACTTTTTGAACATCTATTCAGCTTGAACTTTGTCAAAAATACATGGTAACAGTAACTCAGTTGATAAATTTGAGAATCTAAATTTTAAAAACAGTAAAACACCTGGTTTTTTACATTGGTAACTTAACCGTGTATTATCATCTATTTGATTAGCAAGCATATTATCATAAAAGTAAAAATCATGATTTAAAACTAAGAAAAGATAATCATCTACAGAATAATAACACTTTTATAGGTTGATTAAAATTTAATTTGAGATTTTCAATGAAAAATCTTTCAGCTATATGTTTAGGTATATTCCTTGTTTAACTTTTTTATATGAAAATGCATCTATTAATCATTCTTTTTCTAAATAAGAGCTGTTTTATTTATAAAAATGTCTAGTTCTGCCAGCAGAAGGAAGGAATATGCAATAATTCAGATCAAGAAATATTCTGAGGATACATGGACAAAATACAGAGCATTTTTTATTACTGTTGAAAGGAATGTAAGTCAATATGACTCATTTATCTATGTATTTAAGTGAACAACAAATACTATCTCTGAGATATTTTTAGAACATTCATTTTTAATATTTCTCTCAAAATGAGATATACAGTTTATATAGCATATGGCACAGAATAACTAAATTTTTAAAAATCTTCCTCTAATTCTTTTTTGTTTCCTTCCTGTTTTCAAAGAAGTTTCCAATATGAAAGTGTTAATAGTGCCTTTAAAAATTATTCTTATTTAAGAAGAAAAAATCATATTACTTCTTAATCTTTCTAATTCTGTTCTCATAAGATGAACTTGGATTTGTTTCTTTAACACTGAATCCTTTTATGGAGACCTGATTTCTTTACTAATGAATTGAAAAAAAAAAAAAAAAAATGAGATCAGGTTCCTAGGTAAGTACTATTACCTAAGTCACATGCAATAGTAATGCTGCTTCACATAATAGAAAATAAATATTTGGTTCAACCTCCCATATATTTTATAAGAGTAGTGATTAAGATAGCAGGTAAATAGCATTCAAAAGATTATGCAGTAGTTTGCAATCTGCCTTTAAAGCATCACTGAAAAATTTCTGTGAGGAAATGAGAGCCAGGCATAATTCACTAAAATTACATTGAACACCTCTTGATCAATAGTGATAAATCTAGTTTGGTTGTTAAATCAATTTTCTCCTTTATAGAGATATATTGTCGTGATTGTTTTAAGAATAATTGTTTCACTGAGGATTTTTATGGTGATTAGGAAAAAGTAAACAAGAGAAAACTTAATGTCGCTCCTTGGCATTGTCAGCATTTCAAGTTAATTTGTTAGAGATAGCAATAGTGATTTATATCATTTTGGGCAATTATGTTTTCTTGAAAGAAATTCAGTGAGACTGATTTCCTTTCAGAAATAAGCAACCTCTGTGTTTGTTTTACTTTTATAAAAATCTCAGTTCTTGCCAATATAAATATTCACTAATGCACACTCTCTCTTCCAGCTTTTATCACTTTCCTTGATTTCCTGGCATAGATCACATTGAAAAAGTCCAGATAATATTTTTGTATTACAAAAATGTTTAGACTAGACTCAGTGACAAAAGCAGACTCCAAAGATTGCTAAAGTGGTTTTTCTGAATTATTTCTCAATCTAAATATAAGGGACATATGTGTGGTTGTGTGTGTGTTCTCTCCGATTTCCAATTTTTACTAAAACAATGGATGCTTTAAAATATTTTATAAATAATTATTTAAACACCTCAGTGTTTAAGTATACTGTAAAGGAAGAAAAAAGCAGATACAAGTTTAAGTAACAAATCATTAATTTTTAAAAAATAATTGAAACAAAACATATTAAATATACTTGACTGGTTTTGGTAGGAAAAATAGTACAATGCTAGATATCTATATATTTATGTCTATACATAAATTAATAATGAATACAAGCATAATTTTGCTTATTTCAATAATTTTATATAACTCATCGTTTATAAAATCTTGTTTAAAGAGTGAAATATTTATTTTGATGAGCAATTATAAATTATAATTCTTATGGGATCTTAAATTGGCAAGGTAGGTGCTTTTGTGAAAGAATAGAATTGTCTAAATAATAACATCACAGGATGACATAGTTTTAAAATGTTTACAAAGTCTAAAACGTAATACAAGATATTTCTTTGGGTCAATAACAATCTTATTTGCATATAGCTAAGATAATTATATTTCAGCTAAACCATTGTTATTTACCCATGGCAAACTACACAATGAGATAAAGTATTTTAATTAGAAAGCATATTCTATATTTTCTTCCACTTGTATGGATATATTGCAAAATAGAAGCAAAGCATTAATGAACCAGTACATTAATATAACTGTGAATTTATCAGTGTTTTGCTTTTATTAAAATATAAAAATCCTCACATATATTGCAGCACATCTTCCTTTGAAAATGCAAGACATAATATATTTAGTATGCAAATTTTTGTTACAAAATTATATTTTTTTAAATGCCAAGTAAATTTTAACCCATAAAGTCAATCTTGTGTGTGTGTGTGTGTGTGTGTGTGTGTAAGTTGTTTTATCAGTAAATTTTTGGCTTTTAAATAATTGTTTAAGTTAAGCTACCAATTATTCCCAGATTTCATCATGTATCCACAAATTATCTTTACAATTCTTTAATATTGAAAGATGTTGTTATGTTTAAGTATGTCTTAAAACTTCACTTTTCCCATCAGTGAGGGAATATGATAAATAAAATCCAAGGAAGCTAAGTATGATAAATAAAATCCAGGGAAGCTAAGTAAAATCAAAATAATTGTGACTTCCAAACAGAAAATATGTTGCAAGTTAAAGGCAGAAAAAGATGGTAACTTCTTAGGCAGGGTGTTGTTATAGAATCTGTGTTTGACATTGTCATAACATTGAAATTTATGAAGTGTATTTCTCTGCTGTATTTGATGTACTTCCTTTGACCGGACCCCTGCACTGTGTGTAGAAGGCAGCTACAGGTAATCTTTTTTGATTTCTTTGTAACAGATATTAACGAAATAAAAATTATCCAGTTTTATTTAGAAATGAAACGTTTAATGAGGTATAAAAGGCATACCTGTAGGAAACTGATGCATTTATTTAAAATGGAGTTTGCTCAGTTGTTAAGATACTTGGATGATACAAATTATCACCTCTCATATGTTTATAAACACCTCAGGCTTTCACAGTTAAACATAAAATTAACTGTTTAAAAAACCTCCAAATTATTTGTGGAAAATTTACATGCCAGTGGTTACTTTTTCTCATGGAAATTCGATAAGGCCAGAAGATATGCTTTGAGGTCACAGGTCACAAGTAACCTTATACATATTAACCATTCTGCTATATATCAATGCACCAAGATTTCAGCAGTCTCTGGAACATTAAACCTTCTGTCATTCTTGTCCCCACTGAGTTTGATTCTGCTGAGGTTTAGTGGAATTATAAACACATATGAAAATATGCAGAATATATTTCTTTTTTGAAGTGATTATAATGTGATGTTTCTGCACTGCCAGCATTCCTAATAAAGCAAATGTGATGTTTCGGTGCAATATGACATCCACCATAATCTTATTAACATGTAAGCAGCATAAGACAAAACATGCACTGTATTACCCGCTTTATTTAAAGGCATAGAACAAATAGATTTCTTAATGTAAACTTTTACAATCTTTGGCAAGAGACGCATGCCATCAACTTTGGAATTCCTTGCAGTTTGCAGACACAGGTTTGTCAAATGAAGGGTTTTAACAGTTGTTAAGTTCTCCCTTACAAATAAAACAATAATATCCAAAGTAACTAAGTGTAGTTTTAAATCGATTGATCATTTTGAACACCCAAAGAAGATGAATGACAGTGAGCAACATTTACCTGACACCCCTGAATATTTCACAGAGACAAGTTGATATGAGTTTGTATAAATACTAATATTAAGCAGAATTAGCTTTGGAAAAAATAAAGAAATTGTACTGAGGTGAAAATTGTCACTGTCAGGAGAAATGAAGTTATATCAGAGAACAAGTGACATACAATTTTCTCTAGAGTGTTTTTAATAAAAATAGCTTTTCTTTGAATATTTTGAAGTCAGACATGAGAGGCAATCTGGGCGTTTGTCAGAGTTTGAGAGTGTGAAAAATTGCTGCCTTAAATCATTTAAGCTGAAAAGCAACTTCTTCCTGCTGAGATAATTTCACATTGACTTACCGTGCAAGCCCTTCAGGCATTCCCAGCTCAGAGCAGAAGTTTTCAAGGTAAAAACATAGAGCGAGAACATGGGAGAAGCTGGGACAAGGATCAGCAGCAACTCCAGGCGTTCAGGCACATCTGACTTTGATTAATTAGAGAGCTGCTTTTCTATTTCCACATGTACTGCCTGATGGAAAGGTAGAATGGACTGGGATACACAAACTTGGAGTTGACTCTGTTAGATATCAGCAGGTTTTGACATCTTCTACCGAGCTTGCAGAATATCTGCTAAGAGGACTAAATTGCTGAAGCACACTTTTAATTTATTCATTTTCCTAATGCAGAGAAATTGTCTGAATTGCAATAGATTTGATTTTCAACGGTGAATAAATCAGTTACTGTAAATGTTTAGGTTAGATGAACAGGAAACTATCTTGCTGCATAATGAAAAATGAGTTATTTCCCCCTTTTTCGGAAAGATTTTTGATAGAACTATTCGATTTTAAATTTAAGTACCACTCAACATGATTTTTCCTCTTATTTTAATGAAAAATACTTTAATGTGTTGAAAATCTTTTTATGTTCTGCAATCATTTTATATTCAATAAATTGTTTTCTTAAATTCTCTTTATAAAATGTTAACATTTAAAAGATATTCCACCTTTTAACATTTTATTAAAAATTAATACACAAGATAAAATTACTTCAGGAATATTGCTTTTAAAGTTGCCAAGCATTTAAATAATAAATGTAAGTTTAAAATTTTTTTAAAAGTGTGTATTAAAGTCTAAATTATTTTAACTCATTATCTGATATTTAAATATATAAATGAATTCTTTTGAAAAAAAATTGTGTTTATCACCTACAACATGTTTTGAAATATATAAATGCATTCATAATGCATAGCTTTATTTTAATTTCTTATTTCAGAGATAAAATACTTAAAAATTAAACCCTTTGGTTTCCAGAAAGATAATTCTTTTGAAAAACAGTATTTATGCATTTGCTTAAACTTTCATTATTCTGAGTTCATTTTAATTACATAATGAAGATTCTCCTCCACCCCTTTTCTGTTTTTTTGTATGTTTGTTATGGAAAATGCTTTGTTATATTTTTAACATCTAGTGAATCTCGTAATTGCTTTCTTCTTATGCTTTAGCTCCTAAATAACTCTGGCAGGATAAGCAACAGCTTCAAGCAGATTTCCAGTGATACTGTCTCTGTCTTAAACTGTTAGACTCTTAAGAGTTCAAACTGATCCTGATCGACATTCTCCCCATTCCTGGTTTGGTGACATAAGGGATGAACACAGCCTTGATATCAATCACTTCTAAGGTAGATTCTGAAAAGTCTTGCTGTGCATCAGCCAAGACATAGATTCCTTAATGAAATAATAGGATCCTTAGTTATTATCATAATTTTTTATAGAGAAGTCCTCACATCAGACATTGTCCCTTGCCTCTGTCAATCACACATTGCAATTAACTTATTAAATTGCACTTGAATTGGATTGACTACTAGAGAGAGGAAACGAAAGTTCTTGAAAACAGATTCTTCTTTTACATCCTTCAAACACTTCTGAATCAGGGAATATGTGATCTGGGTTTTTCTTTTACAGTGAATTAATTTTTTGGTTTTGACTTAAATAGGAAAGATTTTTAAAAACTCCTTCAGTGAACTGGCTAGTTACAGTTCATCTCCTATACACCCTTCCTCCCCACTGCCCCACCCACCACAGGGGAAGTAGCAACCTAACATGACTGAGATATGCTTAATGTATTAACTATGAACTGTCCAATTCAATTCATGAAATATAAATTTAGTTTAAAAAATATGTATAGGACACAAAAATGAATGAGATATAATTCTTGTCTCCAAGTAGCCCATTATTTGGTTTTGCCATAAGAAAAGTAAATGATATGTGCCAATGAGAGGTAAAAATAAAGTTTCAAATGAGTTCAAATTGAGGAAGAAATTAATCAATTTAGAAATTGAACACAATATTGATTATCTTTTGTGTGCCTGACACATATGACATAATTCCTAACCTCTAACAGCTCACAGTATAGTGGTAGAAACACTTGTGTAAATTGCATGATTACAATACAAAGAGTCAGAGGTATAACACAAGAATAAAGAATGTTGGGGACAGACATGAACCCATTGAGAGTCCTGAGAGAACCAGAGAAAAATTTCACACAGTAGGGGTGACGATTCAGAAGGACTTTGAAAGTTTCCAGCAGAAACAATGGCATTAAGGAAAGGCACAGAAAGGTAGGTGGCCCATCTGTCTAGGGTAAGATGAACTGCTTATTGTTTCTGAAACAGAACTGCACACAGTTCGTGAGGAACCGGGAATTGCCAATGTGAAATCATACCACCTTTAATGTCACATACTTCTGGAATTACACTCAAGACATAGAGTGTAATTGGTGGAAATGAAGAAAGATAAAATAACACATGTATTAATTAAGAATGGCTGGGACTGCAAGAAACCAAATAACTGACCAAAGTGTCAACACAGAAGAGGCTGTGGAAGAAGGTGGCAGCTGGCCAGCCTTTCTGTGATACTTTTCGTCACAACATGCTTACTACACATTTAGGCAAGTAAAAAAGAAGTTGAGAAAGTGAATGGCTTTCTCCTTAGGAAGTTTGTGTTTTTAGCTACAAAGAGAAGATTTCCTCAGTAGGCTTCCACTTAACTTCACACTAGCCAAAACTGGGTCAAATGTGTACCTTTAATTACAAGGGAGACAAGTAAACCAAGTACTTCGCTTTCCAGCCTCTACAGTAAAGGAGGTTGTGGGAGTAGGAATTTGAGAGTGAAAGCTAAGTGAGCCAACCGGCAGCATCAGCAACAGTGTACTGTCCCTGCTCTGTAGCCTGTGATACATAAGTAAAATCCCATTTCCTGTACTTTTCCTTAATGCACTCTGAACTCCACTTGCTGTCTACCAGATCCAACTTCTGGAAGTACCAGATACCTATTTGTTACCCTTTTATCAGTAAATACTTTTCTACCCTCCATACCATATTACATGCTCCTCTTAGATACACAAGAAAAAAGCAAAATATGTTATTCAGAAAGATAGGACGATAGCCAGCTGTGTGAGCACAATTCTACCACCATTTTCCCTCTGTCTACCGCTTTTCATTTCTTTATTGAGAGATGCCAAGGCAAAGGTAAACAAATCCAGCATAACGCGATGACTGTGGGGAGGACACAATGACTTGAACCTAAAAGTAACCTCTTACTGATTAGCTGGATGACTTTTCTGAGCCTGTTTCTTTACTAGTGGAATGCAAACAATAATGATATCTATCTCAGGCATGATAAAAGGATTAAATGAGACAATAATTGTAAAGTGCTATGTACAGACTTGGCATACAGAAGTAATTGAAATGTTTTAAGTCTTTTTAAAAATATATAAGTTATATCTCCATTATGAAGATACCACTCCAACCATAAGCTAGAAGTAAAGAATTGGCACTTCTTAATGCCAGTCAGAACTTCTTATAAGCTGTCTATAGCTAATATAATGACTTTTATTATGTCCTGCTATGTTTTCTTATACATTGCTGTAATTTCTCAGAAAACAAATTGTTGATACCATTAGTTGAATGTTTCTAATTCATCACAAAAGGACCTTTGTTTTATGGCTTGTGATGGAATTGCTCTTTCTCTATGGTCTGTATTTGACTGGACTGATTGGGCTACATTGGGCCACATATCTCATGACCAGAATAGAAGCAATGGGGTACACCTTCTCATAGTGAGAAGTTGAGTACAATATGTTTATAGGTACTGAAAGTTATGTGGTCTTTAAATCTATAAAATTAGAGAAGAATAAATTACCCTGAAAGTTGAAAAAAGTTGACGTTCTTTCTTTTGCTTATCAAGAAATTATCATGACTAAAAAACAAAACAAACAAACGAACAAAAAACAAAACAAAACGAAATGCGGTGGTGGGTGAAGGTAACAGCAGCAGCTTTGCACGTGTGACAAGAGTGGACTTCAGAAACTTTACAGATAATATTCCACGTGTTTCTACAAGTCCACAATCTCTTACCTGAAATCAGATGTGTATTAGAAGTCATAATTTTTCTAATTATATGAAGTGAATAGTGTGCATCTACCGTATATGACATAGTACAGGACCTGGGACAGCATGCTATAATCAAACACATTCTATTGCTTAGAAAAAGTTAAGAATGTTCCTACTGCTTGGGATAAATTAAGTATTTTAGTCTCATGTCAAATCAGGTCATATTTTGTGCTAAACTAGTTGTAAACAGAAAAAAAAATGTTTTTAGACTATTTTGCATTTTTGAATTGTGATAAGAGGCTGTGGACCTGTACATATATAGTTTATTATTATGTCTTTTTTTTTTTTTTTGAGATGGAGTCTTGCTCCATTGCCCAGGCACAACCTCAGCTCACTGCAGCCTCTGCCTCCCAGGTTCAAGCGCTTCTCCTGCCTCAGCCTCCTGAGCAGCTGGGATTACAGTCGTATGCCACCACTCCCGGCTAACTTTTGTATTTTTAGTAGAGACAAGATTTCACCATATTGGCCAGGATAGTCTTGAACTCCTGACCTCCTGATCTGCCCGCCTTGGCCTCCCAAAGTGATGGGATTACATGCATGAGTCACCACACCTGGCCCTTATTATTGTCACTTTTAAATGAAGAAAAAAATTAACATATTAAATAAAATAAATAATATCTTCCTTTCTATGGACATTGAGATGTAAACTGATAATTTAATTGAGCTTTATTGTAGTTAGGTCATTTATGGAGAAGCCCTACATCTCTTTAATCATGGATTTATTTATATTTCACCCTAATTAATGAATAATTTGGAATAGTTTACAATAATACAACACTAAACGGTAAAGAACTGGTTGAAGCAATTGGAGCAAAAAAAAAAATAGGTAAAATATCAGTAAAGCTATAGGCTAGGAAAGTATGTAGAAATGGATTTTCTCTAACCTCTACATTTGCTGGAGGTGAAGACAAATGTAGCTTTGACCTTCCCAGAAGTCAGTGCAAAGAAAGGAATGTGATTAGTTTTACGTTTCTCAGAGTCCATAAAATAAATGCACTGTGATCTTTTGTGAGAAGCAGAGCATTTTGTAAATCCAAACCTGAAAGTTTTCTTCTCATACAGTTCCAAAAATTTCTCTACCAGAAGGAACAACAAATTCCTCTTGGCTGTTTGTAATGTCTGTAAATGTTGACTTATGGTTTGATAAAAACCATATTCATCCAAGAGCCAAACAATGAAGTTCTAGTGCACAGACTTCTGCCTAGAAAAATGTAGATGGGATTGAGTCATTCAATTTTTTCAACTATGCTTCTAACAAATGGGCTTTTGATCAAGATTCTAACTTAGATTTTCTACTGCTCTCCAGTCAGAGCCATTACCTCTCCTGGAGAGTTTCACTCATAAAGGAAAGATTATATCCCGAATATAAGGCTGAGATGGATATCCTGATGTCTCTCTCTAGTTTATCACTAGAAGCTATGTTGGGGAAAAAAACAAACAAACAAACAGTTTTTACTGTTTCTCAAACTCTTACTACCTGCTTTACTTGTTATATTACACATCCTTCTTGCCTTTCTGTTACTCTCAAAGCAGGAAGATTCCTCCAACTTTAATAATTGACAAGCTTGACAATCTACAGAATCAATGCGATTCCTATCAAAATGCCAACATCATTTTTCACAGAGTGAGAAAAAATGATATTAAAATTCATATGGAACCCAAAAGGATCCCAGATACCAAAACAATCCTAAGTAAAAAGATCAAAGCTGGAGGCATCACATTACCTGTCTTCAAATTATACTATAAGGCTATGGTAATCAAAAGAGCATAGCACTCCTTTTGAAACATGTATAAAAATACACATATAGATCAATAGAAACAGAATAGAGAACCCAGAAATAAAGCTGTATATCTACAGCCAACTGATATTCAAAAAAGTTGGCAAATAGACACCGAGGTAAGAACCCATTCAATACATGGTGCTTAGAAAATTGAATAGCCACATGCAGAAGAATGAAATTGGATGCCTATCTTTCACCATATATAAAAATCAATGTAAGATGAAGTAAAGACTTACATAAGACTTGAAACTATAATAATTCTAGAAGAAAACCTAGGAAAAACTCCTCTAGACATTGACTTAGGCAAAGAATTCATGACAAGGTCTCAGAAGCAAATGCAACAAAGACAAAAATAGATTAATAGGACACAATTAAACTAAAAAGCTTCTGCATAGAAAAAAAATCAACAGAGTGAACAGATGACCTATAGAATAGGTATAGAATAGGATAAAATATTTGCACACTGTGCATCCAACAATGAACTAATACCCAGAATCTTTAAGGAAGTCAAACAACTCAATGAGAAAAAAAAAAAAAAAAGAAAGAAAGAACCCCTCTAAAAAGTGGGCAAAGGACACAAACACACATTTTTCAAATGAAGACAAACATATGGCCAACAAGCATATACATAAAATGCTCAACATGACTAAACATCAGAGAAATGCAAATTAAAACCACAGTGAGATACCACCTTGCACCAGTGAGAATGGCTATGATTGAAAAGTCAAAAAATAACAGATGGTGGAGAGGATGCAGAGAAAAAGAAACACTTATATATTGTTGGTGGGAACGTAAATTAGTACCGCCTCTATGGAAAACAGTATGGAGGTTTCTCAAATAACTAAAAATCAAACAATCCTTCAACCCGGCAATCGCACTACTGGATATCTACCCAAAGGAAAATTATATATATCATTATATCATTATATCAATTATATATATCATTATATCATGATATCATTATATCAAAAAGATACCTATACTCATAGATTATCACAGCATTCTTAACATTAACAAAGATACGGGATCAAACTAAGTGTCTATCAATGGATGATTGGATAAAGAAAAGATAGTGTTATATACCAGGGAATACTACCCAGGCATAAAAAATAATGAAATCATGTCTTTTGCAACAACATGTAGGAACTGAAGACCATTATTTTAAGTGAAATAACTCAGAAACAGATGGTCAAGTACTGAAGGTTCTGACTTATATGTGGGAGCTAGATAATGTGTACATGTTGACATAGAAAGTGGAATAATAGACACTAGAGACTCAAAAAGTGGAAAATAGGAGAGGATTAAGGGAAAAGAAATTATCTGATGGATACGATGTATACTATTACACAAGGTGTCCTTGTAACCAAATTGCACCTGCACTCTAAATCTGTAACAACAAAAAATTTAGAAAGATAATTCATAGGCTTGAGGACACTATCAAAATTGTGGAGGGCATTTGCTGCATACATCACTCTATGCAAATGGTACCCCTTGCAGTTTGCAGCCAATATTTATGGCCTTACATGGCTGCTCTCCTGTATCTGTAACACTCACCTTCCCTCCCCCACACACATGGCACTCACAGTCTGATATTGGGTTTATAGATTACTACTTCTCTGCCTTTGAGTCAATTCTCTAGTTCCTTCTATAGCTCTGAGAATTATTCTTCTCCTTCTTTTCAGACTCTTGTTTTATGTCCAGGGTTCAATTTACTCTCTGTTTCCCACTTTGTCATTATATGAGTTTTTTATTTGTGTCAAATAGGGTAACATCAATAATTACAATTGTCTTCTATGCCCAAAGTATTTCTGTCTTTGAGGTAAAAGCTAGTCAACCATACCAGTTATATTTTGATTAATAGCATTATTATCTTGATTTATTACTGTACTAGACTCTAGTAATAATGACAAATAATTTTGAGGATGGGTTTGAAACAAAAAATTCAGATTGCATATAATTTGAAAAAAAGTAAAATTTAACAGGTATTGAATCTTATTTCTTTATTTCAAAT
This sequence comes from Macaca fascicularis, assembly GCF_037993035.2. Taxonomy (NCBI): domain Eukaryota; kingdom Metazoa; phylum Chordata; class Mammalia; order Primates; family Cercopithecidae; genus Macaca; species Macaca fascicularis. The sequence goes on from NC_088377.1 coordinate 156,981,350, forward strand.
AATCTGAGATCAAGTTCAACAAAATATTACATTTTTGGTGAGTCGTACATGTAAAGCTGAATGTTATCTCTGAGGCTTTGTCTTTGGTAACTCAGCAGGCTTTCCTTCCCTACACCCTCTCTCCTTAAAGACTATCCTATGCTATTCAATTTATGATCAAGTTAAATTTTGATTGATAACTGATGAATATCCAGAAAAACAATGATTCCTCCTTGCTCTATTAAATACCAAAGTAAAATATTGTGGGGAGACTTCCTTAGACTTATATTTGAGTCTTACAAAAAAAAATGGCATAATGTAGAGGAGGATGCCTCACAACACATCTTTCCCAAAGAGTAGGCCAAGCACAGTGGTTCATGCCTATAATACCAGTACTTTGGGAGGCCGAGGCAGGAGGAGCGCTTGAGATCAGCCTGCGATTCAAGCGATTCAAGACCAGCCTGGACAACATGATGAAACCCTGTCTCTAAAAAAAAAAAAAAAAAAAGGAAAGAAAAAAATAGCTCGTGGCACATGCCTGTGGTCCCAGCTACTCTGGGGGCTGAAGTGAGAGGATTGCTTGAGCGCAGGAGGCTTAGGCTGCAGTGAGCTGAGATCATTCCACTGCACTCCAGGCTGGGTGATAGAGCAAGACTCTGTCTAAAAAATAAGAGTTTGAAGCAACTGAGCTGCCTCTAAATTCAGAAGTTTCTATGCTTCTGGAGCATCAAAAACAACAGAATGAGAGTGCAGAGGAAGAACAGGAACCCTCAGACGTCTTCATGAAAACATTAACCTAGACAGCCAGTTTTAGTCATTCCCAAAACAGAGAGACCATTGCCCATGTTTGTAGCTTGATGCTCCAGAGAAAATCTTCATAAGTTTGAGCCGTTTGGCCAACATTTGCCAAGAGGTCAACCTTTTCCCAGAGACTGCTGAGGAGTCCAAAGCCCTAATCCTAATCCTGGAGGGGTTGTTTGAAGATGAGAAGCTGCAGCAGATTCTTAATGATATCCAGATTAAGCACAGCTTTGAATATTAATCTCCAAATATCACTCTGCTGCTTGGAAGAACCACGTCCCCAGCAAGGCACCACCTTCCCAGCTAGGGCTGACTTGCACAGAAATTTTGTTGCCGAAAACAGTTGGGATTCCTTTGAAGAGAATATCCCAAGTGTGGTTGGGTTAGGTTTCTGTTTCAAATAACTGTTAGGCTACGATGACACATAAACTTGGGGCAGCCTTGCAGTGACTGTCTATGCCTTCCTGAGCATTCCTCTAGGGAGGATGAGTTGAGAGGCATATACAGGATGTTGTTGACAGCCTTGTCCATGGTTTCTGGCCCCTGCATCATCTTTTATTCTTAAAATTTCATTTTTTAATTTAAATGTGTTTATATTTTCTGAAACTAGACCAGACATAGTAGACTTTATAGGGAAAGGACAGTTTTACCTAGTTGCTAAAGGAAGAATTAAGCTGGTGTCATTGTTGGAAATTGAGTTGAGAGTTGAGAGTATTGAGGACTGAAAAAGCCTAGGCACCATTGTGCCTGACCTGGGAGACAGGGAGAAAACATGCCATGGAAGCATTTACACCTGGGGACACCTGCTAACTGCTGTGGGGCCCCTAGCCTTGAGATGGACAGATATTTCGTCTTTTATTCCTTGGACCGCCTTGCGGAATATGAATTTGGAGTAAGTGGTCCTGAAGTACTCATTTGCCTCCCTTAAATTAAATGTTTTCTCTCATAGGCCAGACTTGAAGGTCTGAATACTTTGAAGTCTGCTCTTATGGGGCACCCTGTCTAAATCTCTGGCTTGCTACTTAGCAATAGATATTCTGCAATGAGGTGATTTGCAAAGAGGGAGTCATGCCCTTCCTGAGCCCCTACAGTGAAGTCACCTGATCTGAAGCTGGGTGGGAGAAGCACTTTAATAGCTCAACATTCTAGGTTTGATTTTTCCAAAGGGAAATATGCCTCTTTTTAAAAAAAAAATAATTCAGAAGTTTTTCTTTGGGGCACTTGCTGACTGTATATGAATTAGTGATCCAGGGAACAAGTTGGGGGAAAGAAAAAAGTTGGCTTTAAAAGTCAAGATCATTTTACGTTCACTATTAGCTAAGGCAAAAATGTGTAATTCTTATTTGTATAATAAAAGGAAACGTATTTTGACTATATTGTAAAGTTAAATAAACAAATAATTGTGGAATTATTGGTCAAAGAGGGAAATAGGGCCTTTAGAAATTATTCTTCTGACTGTGGTCTCTTCACTTTCTAACTTCCTAAAATTTTCTTTTGTGAGTATAGACATAAAGAAATCTGGAGTGATGCAAACTAATTGCAGAAGTCTAGTCTTAAGTTTTTTACTGTCACAAATATCATCAGTTTACTATTTTCACTTTTCATAGTTTTCTCAGCTTAAGCATAAGGTCTGCAATGAGCTCATGATTGTAAATACATTCATTTCATCAACTTCATGCTGTTCCTAACCAGTGTTTTCTAAGTGTTTTTTCCCAAATCTTTTGCACTGTTATGTATTTTCATATGTTCTCCTTACACCCTATGTGTCTCTTTTGTAATTAATTACAACTGCAGTTAATTACTTATTTAGGCTCTGTCCTCCTGCAGGATTATAAATCCCATGTCTCCTTTGCTGCAGTCCCTAGGTCCTAGAAAACAGCCTGGTTAATCAAAGGTCCTACATAAACATTTGCTAGGAGTGCAAACGTGAGGGAGTAGATGAAGCAGAGCAACACACACTTTCCATAGGGAGCTTTTAGAAAATATTTTGATTTTAGATGGATCTCACATCTATTTTGCTCAGCTTTTTTTTTTTTTTCCTTTCTTAAGCCTGTGCATTTTGAGGGCAATTCAATTCACCTGTTTTTATTAATCTACACTCAATTATTCAGGATGCTTCAAAAAGCTTATTTGATGTTCAAGAAACTTCACCAACAAAACAAAATAAAAAACACATTCTTTTATGGATGACATTCATTTTATTATGCTTTGCTTTTAAGGAATAGTTTAAAGCTAGAACCATTTTGTTCTCAGGTGAGATTCATCTTAAACCTGAATTCATCCAACTTTTAATTATTTGCAAAGTTCTCAGCATCCAAGGTTGGCATTAGTGGGAAAACTACTAGTGTTTATGATTCACTGAAAATTAAGGGGGCTGACATGTTTGTAATCTATTTTTATCATGGTTATTGAGTTTTCAGTTGATCTGAACATGTATATATACATTGACTGAGTTTTATAATTTTAGATAAAAGTAGCACTACTGCCTACTCATTTCTTAGATATCCTCATAGACTGAAGCACAATATACACAGCCATGTGAACATTTTTTCTTTTTTTGAGACAAGTTCTCACTCTGTCTCCCAGGCTGGAGTGCAGTAGTACAATTGCAGCTCACTGCAGCCTTGACCTCCCAGGCTCAAGCTATCCTCCAACCTCAGCCTCCTGGGTAGGTGGAATTACAGGGTCACACTACCATGCCAGGCTAACTTTTTATTTTATTTTATTATTTTTAGAGAAGAGTCTGGCTATGTTGCCTAAGCTGGTGTCAGAATCCTGGGATCAAACAATGCACCCATCTACACCTCCCAAAGTGTTGAGATTACCAGTGTGAGCCACAGTGCTTGACCAGCTTTTCCTTATAACAATTATAAAATCTACGTAAAACAATCATTTTTTCCACATGATATGCTCTCCATCACACAAACAACCCTAGCATGTTAGAGAGCACAAGCTGTTACCTAGTGTCTGTTTTCTTTCCTCCTTGATAATAGCAACACCTAATTTGTACCTAGACCATCACTAAAACTAAATCCCCTAGTCCCCCTTGTGTTAGAGATGAATACATTTGACCAATAGGATTAATCGGAAATGTTTATAATTTGCAGGAACTTTTCCTCAAGGGAGATGCCGCTCCCTATTTAGCTTCCGTCTTGTCTTTCCTGCTGGATAGAATGCAGCATGGTTCTGAAGGCTGGCGCTTGAGCAGCCACACGGAGACTGAGAAAGCTACAGGGCCATGCTGCAAACCATGGTAAAAGCAAAACAGGATTCTGGGTTCCTGAGTTTTTCATGAGGCTGCTCTGCACACTCACTCCAGATTACTTCCCTCTAGATTTATTTTATGTCAAAGAGAAGCAAATTTGCTATTTTGTTTTGGTCATTGTTGTATTTTTTTTTTTTACCTGATTTAAAAAATCTAGCCTCCCTCCATCAAGAAGACTAAAACTAAGAAATAATTTAAAAAGAGATATATGATTAAAATGATAGCCAAGAAAACTAAAACTAGGAAGTAATTTAAAAGAAATATATGATTAAAATGATAGTAAAGTTTATCTGTCTGTTATATTATCCATTGGTAAAAGTAAAGGATTCTAGAAATTTTGAGATAATTAGTTACTGTTGTTATCACTTTTTCTTTAAATTATTCCCTAGATGTGTCACTAAGGAAGAGTTTCACTGTGCGTATCACGCTTCTTCTGTCCTTCAAAATAGAGAAGAAAAAAACCCCACACTTTATGATTGGAGTATCAAGTATCAAGACACCTTAACCTAACAATCACACTAAACTTTATTTATTCAAATTTGTTTTGCATTTTATTGTATATATTTTCATACCTAATTATTTTCCACTTGCATTCTTATTAACCTTTAGTCACCTTCTGTGGGGGAAGATCGGGAAATAAATATTTTGATGATGACCTGATGTATCAGATTAAATGAGGAAACTCCCTCTTTCATTTAGAGTGCTTTCTCTAAGGCCAAGAGGCGGGTCATAAAGAGGTGATTCCTGAAGGACAAAAAATATCTTTTCATTATCCAATAGACTACATTTCAGGGCAAATGAGTAAAATGTGCATGGACTAATTACTAAGCATTAATTGTCAATTAAACTCATTCTGGTTGAAAACAAAAAATCTTCTCGTCTAATAAAGTTAAAAGACATTATCGTGAAGGAAGAAAAAGTGGTTATCATGTCCATGAGGGGCTACCATGCTCAAGATGCCTCAGCATCAACCAGTGGGGGTTACTGGTAGGAGCAGAAATTTCAACAGTATGTTCAAAGACTGACTCATTTCACCTACATTACAATAACTTAAATGCTTTATATAGGATGATATTCCAGGAGAATTTTTCCTTACATATCACGAAATGGGCTTATTGTATGCATATAGGCAAACTTTGGGACAACATAGAGGTCATAATCATAATGCATATTGTCATATGGGCTAGACAAAAGCAACCTCACAAACAGGAACTTACACATTGAGTGAAATAACTTTAAGTAAATCTCTGACATGGCTCTCCTCCCTGTTTGTCTCTCCCTTCCTCTCCCCCTGCCTACGGTTTTTGTTGTTTTGTTTGTTTTTTCTGATTTCCTTAAGGTCTGTAAAAGGATTATCTGCCCTTGAAGGGTTCTGCGAATCCTTCCTGATTGCAGAGCTGCAGCTGAGCCTTAGGTCTTTTGCTCTTATTTCTTTGTTTCCAAGCCTGCAAAATGGGCTTGGAAATGAAAGGATGTGAAATCCAGTGCATTATGCTAATCTCACCATTTCAAAATAACACATATTGAAAGGGCAATATAATTGATATTTCAACCAGTATAAACAAAACTCAAGATTCTTTGGATGCATAAGAAATAGAAGACTATATGTGCCTTAATAATTAATGTGGCATCTGGACGATCAACCCCTATGTTTAGATCTGGGAGTAATTGCTTGATTTTCATCAAGTGTACACCCTGGTCAGCTTCAGGCAATGCCTCTCTTTCTACAGAGGATGCTGAAACTCCTAGACTGTAAGCACGAAAGCAGAACCTTTGTAAGGTGTACCAAGTCACATGTCTTATGTTTGAAATTAGTTTTTAGCCAGTGAAGGTCTCTGGAATTGATCTCTATAGGCATGGCTTTAAATCACCTGTTTCTACTAAATTAAAAAATAAATCCTTCAGCTGTAAGAATATCAGCTATAAGAATATCAATATACATATGCATATATTACATTTTAATCTTAAAACTAGATTGCATGCATTTAGCCCTTGAAGTCGAGTCATTGAATACAAGATATTAAGACCACTAGAACTAGAAGTGTTTCAGTGAAGGTTGGCTAAACTAGGAAAAGGTTGTTGTTTATTATTTGTGTTTCTACCTTCTTTGAGCCTGGTAGCCCCTAATGCTTATATCTTAAAAGTGACTTTGTGTATAATATTGTCTGTGAATTTCTAAATGCAAACTTCCAAATATTTCTGTTTTAAGTTCGCTGTCTTATTCCATTTGTGCTGCTGTAACAAAATATTCAAGACTGAATAATATATCAAGAAATTCCATGCACATGGTCTTCAAGGAAATTATAGGATCCTTTAACTTAGAAAACATCTTATACTTCTTTCACATTTTCCTTAGTTCCTGAGTTTATTGTAGTTATTTAATAAATATTTGTTGATATTATATATAAAAAAAATGCTGGGGTATAAAGCTCTAAGTGGTGAAAATTTTCATAAACTTTTTTTGTTGAGGGAGAAGAACACATCACTATCTTAATTTAAAATACGAAGGAAGATCTGATCTTCCAAATTTGTTTTCCTTAAAACTGACTTTGATAGTAATTTGATAGTAAAATGTAAGAGCCAATGAATCAAAACACGGTGATAGGACAGGAGCTGGTCAAACCTTTACAGGACTGATCTTAAGATTCAGAAAAGCAGAGAATTCCGCACAAAGTCAACAATTAAAATTCTAAGGATATAAAATAAGGACATTTTCAGACATGCAAACTTCCAAATAATTTCTGTTTTAAGTTCGCTGTCTTATTCCGTTTGTGCTGCTATAGCAAAATATTCAAGACTGAATAATATATCAAGAAAAGAAATTAATTTTCTTAGAGTTCTGGAGGCTGGAAAGTCCACAGTCAAGGCACTGACAGGTTTGGTGAGGTCTACTCTCTGCTTCCAAGATGACAGCTTGATGGCTGTATGGTCCAGTGGGGAGGAATGCTGTATCTTCACATAGCAGAATGTGGAAGGGCAAAATTGGCCAAACTCAATCTGACAAGCCTTTTTTATAATGGCATTTATCTATTCGTGAGGGTGGGCTTATGACCTAAGTACCTAAAAGGCCCCATCTCCCAACACTATTGCATTGGAGATTAAGTTTCCAACACATGAATTTTAGGGGACACATTCAGATCATAGCACACCCCTTTCAGATGAATCTTTAGAATGGTCTTCTATACCCATGAATAAGGCACCCTGTTCTATAAAGGAACAAGAGAACAAGGGGCTAAAGGAGAGATGACCCAGGATAAAAATAAAACAGACTGTCAAATGGGTTTGATTGTGTATAGAATCACTAAAAAGTATTGGCTATGATTGTTGAAGTGTGTGGAGATATTTAGATATAGGTTTAAAAATCCAAAAACAAACAAACATTGCAATAAGTAACCCAAATAAAGGAATTTTAAAGTGTCCAAAACATGATTGCATGTTCAGAATTCTGAAACTACTTTATATGTATAGCATTGAAAAAATACATATGTTAATTATGGTAATGGATATCATAATAATAATGGAGGCCAGTTGTCTCATTGTTGGAGAAAAAACATTACAAATAAGCAAGGGCAAAAGACTATAGTAAACTCTATGGTGCTGCATTAGACATGGAGATATGAGCAAAAACAAAGGTTCATTTTAATACACATGCAGATTTATAGATACAGAAATAATTGTACATGAGTTCATATACATACATATGTTCCCTGCCTATGTATCCTTGAGTGAGCCAAAGAGCAGTGACATTCAGTAGCAATGAGCACACCTACTGCCCAGATGTAGGTTTCTAAATACCACATTCTAATAAAAGAAACTAGGGCTTCTTGAAGAAATGGCTGATACTAGAGACAAATACAAAATGTACCTGTAGCAACTTTTAGTGCCAGAAAGTAAAGTAGTCAAAAACAAAAATAGAGGAACATATTAAAAGGACGTAGGAGCCAACCTGAAAGCCCTTTCAGTGGCAAAAGCTGGAATAATTTGAACAACAAAATAAGTAACTATAGTATTGGTTTACAACCCAAAATATAAATATTCCGCTAGGCGCAGTGGCATATGCCTATAATCTCGGCTGCTTGGGAGTCTGAGGTGGGAGGATCACTTGAACCCAGGAGCTCAAGACCAGCCTGGGCAACACAGCGAGACGGTATTTCAATTTAGGAAAAAAAAAAAAAAAAAAGGAGAAAAAACCCATTTTTAAAAATATAATTATGCATGAGTCCATGCTGTTATAAATAAATAAGTAAATAAATAAATGGTGGAGAAGGCACAGATTTTCCTTACAGAAAAAATCCATTTAAGAAATATAGAAAGAGTGAAGGAAATAGAGAATCACCATTAGTATGCCACAGTAATAATTGCTGCAGGCACTGGTAAATGCTAAAATTAGTGGATGAAACTTTAAGGAGAAATGGAATATTTGCATAGCCCCAAAGTATCTTCTCTTATGTATGCATTAATTGCTGTGGTGATTTTAACATATGTCCACAAATTATTTGATACACCTCCCTCCAGGTGGTGGCGCTTAATTCCCCTTCTGTTGAGGATGGGCTGAATTTAATGACTCACTTCTAATAGATTACAGAAAGGAAAAAAAAATACTAATTTTACAGTATAGAAACCTGACAGATCAAAGTTAGCATCACCATTAATAAGTCATGTTGGAGTCATGTTCTCCTTGTTATGATGCTATGAGAACAGTACCTCACCATTGTGGAAAAATGTATTTCCTCAGTATAATTATCACAAAACATCAAATAAACATAAATTAAGGAGTATTCTATAAGACAGTTGAGCGGTATTTCTCAAAAGTGTTAAGATCATGAAAAACAAGAAAAACTAAGAAAAGGTAACAAAACAGAACAGATTAAGGCCATATGACAAGTAAATGCAATGTGGCACCCTAAATTAGATCCTGAATGGAAAAGTGACATTAGTGGGAAAACCAATGAAATCTGTACAAATTTCAGACTTTATTTAGTAGTATTGTACCAACACTAATTTCTTAAGTTTGACTATGGTTATGTAAGATATTAATATTAGGGGAAGCTGGGTAAAGGGTACATGACAACTCTCTGTAATACAGAAATTATACAATATTGGAAATTCTTCTGCAAATCTAAAATTTTTTCAAAATAAAAAGGTTTTTTAAAGTGTGTACAACATTTGAAATAGAACTTCATTTAGAGGATAGGGGAGAAGAAAGGCATGTAAACAATTAAAATTCTCTTATACTTTATGAGAAGTAAATTGTTTTTAATAGAAATAGCAGTCTTCACATACTAGTTAGAAATATGATTGTCTCTGGGGAGCAGAATCAGGAAAAGAGGGCAAGTAGCTGTCCTCCCCTGTTTTTCTGAGACACAGTCTCCTTCATTGTCCAGGCTAGAGTGCCATGGCACAATCATAGCTGACTGTAACATTAAACTCCTGGGCTCAAGCAATCTTCCCATCTCAGCTTTCCCCCAAGTAGCTAGGACTACTGGCATGCACCACCATGCCTGGCAAATTTTGTTATTATTTTTTATCCTTAAAATTTCTTGTAGAGATGGGGTCTTGCTATGTTTCCCAGGCTGGTCTGAAATTCCTGGCCTCAAGCAATCCTGCCTCTATCTCCTAAAGCAGTGGGATTACAGGTGTGGGCCATCATGCCCAGCCTAGAACTGTTTTTTTATTATTATTATTATTATTATTATTATTATTATTATTATAAACTTTTTAGCACAATTTAACTTTTATGACACAGTACATATACTATATTGATTCGATATTACAGAAGCAAAGCAATTTTAGCAATAAATAATAATCCAATTGATTCTTAAGAAACCTGCATCAGAGATCATGACAAGAGCCAAGACAAGATATCAGGTACCATCAGCAGTTACCAGGAGTAAGACCCAAAGCCTCCCAACAAACAGCAGTATCTGGTACTGATTTGCACAAATGCACTGTACTATTTAAAAGCCTTCTCATATGATGCTGCTAAAGTCAGCTACCCAGAAATGTTTTGAAGTTCATGAAAATCAAAATGTCTTAGAAATATAATAGATCCTTTAAAAGACTGACATTCTGCCTTCTATTACATAACATGGCTAAGTTCAACAGAGAGCTAGAAGCATAAAAGGCACATCAACTGCTAGCAAAAGGGAGATGAAAGCAAAACAAATATCTGGGGTAGGGGGGACGTTTCCTCTAGGAAGACTAGGATTGAGGCCTTTAAGGAAATGACATGCTATGGATTTTGTTGGCATACATTACTAGGAGGGAGAGGGGACTGGCAAAGCTTTAATCTCAATGTCATGATTTTTTTTCTTTTTAGCTTTCTATTTTCCTGTCTTCTTGTTTCCAGTCACCATAATCTCCCCACCTTCTATCTTCTCCTTCCCTCTTTTTTATTTACAATTTTTCTGTGTTTTTATCTTTCCTAAAAAAGGCCTCTTTTGAAGTGTACGTTTTATCTCAATGGCTAACAAGAGGCGCTGTTAATAATTGGGACTCTGAGATAATGGAGAACATATACTTAGAATGAGAATAAGAAATCTTTAATTTAGCCACAGTAATATCATTTTTCTGACAACATTTTTGATGGCATTTCATTGATTGTTAAACATTATGCAAAGAAGACAACTCAAGGATATTGAGAGTTCTTTACTGTTTAAAAACTTCTAAGGAAAAAAAATTAGATGTGCTAGTTTTACTACTATTGCTCTATTCCATAATCATTCTGAGTTATGAGGTCCCAAGAACATTTATGAAGATGCAATAGGTAAGACATTTTGAGAAGTGAAAAGAGGTAATACGTGTTACTGGTTCCTATGAGATACTTCAATTCTTTCCCCTGTGTTTGTTTTTTTATGTTTCATTGCTAAATCCATCTGTAAAGAAAGACTGGAGTCTTTGCCTGAAGGAAGGAGTATATGAATATGTAAATAATACTTTAATGTGATGAGATTTTTCTATTTGAATATAAATTTGATAGGCAATGTTATGTTATCCTAAATATCAACACAGCTCAGAACCAGATGATCACATTTTGTTAACTATTTCTAAATTTCATTTGCAACTGTGTGATTTACTGATAAAGATTAAGACATAAAAAGGAAGTATTTTTATTTAAACAAAGCTAGACCTTCTTTTGCCTTGTTTATTTTATTAAGCATAGCTGGGGATAAAATAATGGAATTTAAGGACAGCCGGGGGCTTACTACAGATGGTCAGTACTGCATAGTTTCTTCTATTTTAAGTTCTTTCTCAAAGTACAATTGATCTACTAAGTGTGTGCCTACTTTCTTTTTTTTATGTTTTTAACTGACAGATCAAATTATATGTACGTACAATATGATGCTTTGAGTTATGTATACATCATGGAATGGCTAAATTTTGCTGATTAACATTTGCATTAGCTCATATAGTTATCATTTTTGTGGTGAGAACATCTAACATTCATTTCTCTTAGCAGTTTTCAAGAATGCCTACTTTCTTTATCCAAATCAAGACAGAAAAAATTCCCTTCAGTGTTTTCTATTAAACAAAAAGTAGTAAATATTATCTTTAAAAATCACTGCACTAACAAGAAAACACACTGGACTATGGGAATTGGGTTAGCACTTATATTCTTTATTTATCAAGAGAGAGTTCATGAAGGTCACTGAGAATTTGGCCTTGGTAAGGAAAATCATAAATAACATTCAAATGTATTTAATAAAAATAGAAGGTCAGACAAGGATTTCAGCATTGAGAATAAGGCAAAGCAGCAGTACAAATGAATAGTAAGAAGCCTGTTTTGAATTACACTGGAAACGTTAGCATGGAACAAAGACTAGTACTTTTCAACGTCATATCTCTGTCTGAAAATGATCACCCAGTAACAGTGGAAAAGAAACCTGACAGCCCACTTTGTGTTGGCAAAAGCCCCAACAACATAGTAGAGGAAAAGGAATTTTTCTTCTTCAAATTTAAATGAGAAGGAAGTCAGTGGCTAGAATAACAGAGGTGGATCAGGGCTCAATATATCAACTAGCTCATGCCATTGCTTAACTAAATATAAGCAAATCATTCAAAGTCAGCCAGCTAGTCTATTTTAAAGCCTCCTATGAAATATGCCTCCTTCTCTCTCATACAATCAGCTTTAGTAAACAGCTGCAGAGCATAAAGGCCTGTATATTGAGAAATAATATCTCAAGGTTAAGAGAAAGAAATGCCCTAGATATTATAACCATACCTGATGTAACATTGCAAACACTGTAGAGCTTATCACATGATCAATTAGAGGAGGTATTTTCATCTACTTTTATAGAATTAAATACTATTTAATTTGGCTGTTACTTAAAAATTTATCAATTCTTTCACCTTTCCACTGAACTCTGAATTTGTATATCTAGCTCTATATTTAAATCTCTATTTAGATTTCTAATACTCTTCTTAATATCAGCATGTCAAAAATTAAAAGCCCGCATACCTTCTTATGCACACACACACACACACACACACGCACACATGCACTCACCCTTACTACAGTCTTGCCAACACACACACAGCTCCTATAGTCTTGCCATCTTAGTAAATGCCATCTTTATACTTTGAGCTTATCAAGTAAAAAATCTTGTAGGATTTCTATCAGGAAATACTTTTGACACATTCTTTTAGACACAGTCAGAGTCCCACCACTTCTCATCACCTCCATTACTGGCTTCTCCAAAGCCATGGTCTTCTTTTACATACTCAATTCCAATAACTTCCTACGTCCTCTTCCCACTTCCAAGGTAGGATAGGGCACTTGTTTCCTTCCTTACTGATTATAATCCCAATGCTCTCTTCTAGTTTATTGTCACAAAAGCCTGATGATCCTTTTAAAGTATAATTCAGATCTTGTCATTTCTCTGCTCAATATCCTTTAATCATTTCTTGCCTCATCCAGAGAGTGTCATTGTATTGGTAGAATCTCCTCTAACCATCTGATACAAAGTACTCATCTTTCCTTGGCAGACCTTGACCTTTCTACCCTGCCTTATTGTTTTCTCTGATATTTATTACTATCTGACACATTCTATGTTTAACTGTTTATATATTTTCTATCTGGGTGTTAGAATGTAAGATCCATGAAGGTAAAGGCAATGTGTATTTTATTTGCGACTGTATTCCAAGTACCTAGAAAAGTACTCAGCTCAATAAATATTTTTGAATAAATAAGTTTATCAATCAATAACAAGAAAAACTTTAAAAGGGACTGTAGCTGTAAGTTATCATATGATGAACTCCCATAGATTGAATCGTGTCCCCCAAATGTGTGCAGGAGTCTTGACAAAAAAGCCTTATTTACAAATATAGTCATATTCACAGGTACCAGAGGTGAGGACTTGAACACATTTTGTCAAGACCCTATTTATAAATTATGGTGAGGTTATACTGGATTAGAGTGGGCTTTATTCCAATGACTCGTGTCCTTATAAGAAGAGTTTCCTTTGGACATAGACACACACAGAGAGAGAACGCTATGTGAAAATGGAGATAGAGAATGGAGCAATGTGGCCACAAGCCAAGGAATGTCAGGAATTGTCTATAACCATCAGAAGGTAGAAGAAGCATGGAAGGATCCACCACAAGAGGCTTAAGAGTGATCATGACCTTGGCAACAACTTGATTTTAGACTTCTATCATCTATAACTGTGAGACAATAACTTTTCTGTTGTTTTAGACTACCCAGTTGATGGCAATTTGTTATGGCAGCCTTAGGAAACTAACATATAAATGTTAGTCTCTTTTTCATCAACTTCTGGGATATTGGAAGTTTAATAGAATCTTTGAATGGAAGATTTAAAACAAATATACTGAATATATTTTGTACAGGACAATATTTACTATGCTTAACTAACAGTTGTGGTCTTGGGTTTGGATTGCCCATTAAACTCATGAGACAAAATGAACTTCACTCAGACCCTAAGAATAGACTTCACATATCCTCCAAAAAAGGACACAGGATGGCCAATCTTGAATGTGCAAGAACAGCAGAACAGAGACTTATGACCCCCAGCTACACTTACCAAATGTTGAATCTCTCCAAATTGGGATATGGATAATCATAGGAGGTAAGGTCTAGTGGCCATGGACCACCTCAGCTCAGGGAAGTCATCAGCTCTAGGATCTCATCAGCTTTTCTACTTCACTAGACTCAGAATCCTTCCAGAGGTATGGAATCAAATCCCATCTCTGCTGCAGCTAAATACTTGTTAATTATAGGTTATTCCTATACAAGCCACTCAATAAACAGTCTAGGCACTCAAGTATAGGTGTGCTATTCATTATGTATCAACCTTAGCAGGATTCATTTATCTTGCATCTGCCACACACTAACATATTCCTGGTGCTCATATTTCAAGGAGGCGGATTTAAGCAAAGGTCAAATCCTTAGATGTGTTTGAGGATAGAGGAAAGGAAACAGACCAGGCAAATAACATTTCCTCTCCACAAAGAATAATGTATAGCTCAAAAATAGAATATTTCCAAGAATTGTCTAGATGTATTAATAGAAAAACATTTCTTTCACTTGTGCAGCACAGTCTATATGTCAAAGCACTTACATCCAACCACATTTGTCCTCAACATTCACTGAGGTGAAATAGAGTACTTGTGATCTTCTTTACTGATTATAGTCCCTCGAATGAAAAAAATCAATAGCCTACGAATGGCCTTTCTACTAATCTTCCAATTACGATGTTTAGAAGTCTGCTGATTATGTTTAAAGTCAAATTAGGGATATTTAGATGTATTCCCAAATATTTGAGAAATGTTTGACAAACCCTATAAAAATAGTATGCTCTTATTATAATCATTTATTGACTCCACTTTGGACATCCATCATTAGGATATTGCAGACTTTACCATTATCCATTGCAGTATTGTTTGGTGTATTTTCTTACCTAGCTGCGAATGGCTCTCAGAACTAATCTAAGCAATAGAACAGTCGGATCTGTGAAACTTTTCAGATAACCAAATGGAGTTATTCCATCATGGTAAACTCTGTAGTACAAGGCAACAATTAGGGACCCATGCCGGTTAAATCATTCCATAGAAAGATACTAATAATATGAAAATCAAGACGATGTAGAATCTTCAGAGAGGTCATATCCTATTTATTGGAATTTAGTTATTTTTTTAATACACATTTTAAAAATTAATTCTTGCCGGCACATTTTGGTATAATAAGTTTATTCTATCTACATTTTCCTCTTCTGTAGAAAAATGTATGCATGCATTTTTCTTCCTAATCTGAAAGTTTTTAAAATAACTTTCAACAGCACACATTTCCATTAGTATGCATTATTTGTATTTTCAGATGGTCCAAAAGCATTTCTAATTCAGTATAATTATTACATGCAGTGCAGCAAACACTTTAGTTTGATAAAGCTCTCATTGCTTCCTTTATTAAACAAATATTTATTGAACACTTGCTATATGCCAAGAATGAGTAAGTGCTGAAATGTTTGCAACAAGGATGAATAAAATGTAGTTAATTTCTGGCTCATAATCTGATAGAAAATAAAGCTTAATATGTGAAGGCTTTAAGATGTACAAATTGTCATAGTATCATCATAATGAATTGCTTCACACTATTTTCTGGAGTTTAGCTTTGAAATTTTAAAATGTTTTCTAATCTGACATTTTCAACATGGAATATAAGTATTAGGAAAGTTACTATAAAAATAAAGTTCCCTGGTCAATTAAGTTTTAGATCCCAGCCTACTATATATTGCAGAGTATATCATTCCCTCAACTACTATGAAAAGTATTTCAGTAAAAAAACCTATTTGCCATATTTGTTTTGAACTTATTTGATTTTGGATAATTTTTTCACATTTTGTCTAGCAAAATCCTAGAGAACTGATGTTTTGCAAAACACAATTTAATATACTCAAATGAATGCTGATGGATTTCTTTGATTTGAAAAGTAAATTTAAATCATGTTATTTCCTAAAATAGTTACATGTAAGTTTAATAAATCTGAGTCTTTAATCACTATCTATTTTTCGGAAGATACTTCTCTTGAAGGGTACAACATCAGAGATTAAGTTGATGTGTTTTTTCCCCCTTCTCTATCTTTAGTTAGAAAAGGTGCCAAATACTTCACGCTATAGCTGGAGAAAATTACTTTGGAGCAGAATTATTAATTTGTTAACTTCAAAAATATTTATCATCCCTTTTTGCATCAGGTTCTGTACTAGGTACTGGAGAAACAAAGAAAAACCAAATGAAAAAGGCACCTACACTTGTGAAGTTTCCAAGTAGTAGAAGACAGGCATCTATTCAATCACCACATAGACATATGCATAAATTACAAATACATACCTTGTATGAAGGAAGGCTACCCCTCTTTATTCTGAGAAAAATTGCTTCAGTGCTCTATATAAGGGTAAGGGCAAATTACCTTTATATGATCTTTTCTGCTCTTGGAAGAATAATTTTAGTGTCCCCGAGATGATTAAATGTCTAGTTAGCAGGCCCTATTGTCCTGGAAAAATAATGTAGCAAGACTTGTTATTCTTTGAGCAGCTTTGAGACACCTTTGTTAGGTGGCTTTGCAGGACACTGGGCAGAGTTTCCATAGCTGGCCTCTAGAACTAGCCCTGACCACTCATGCCCCAGGGAAGACTGACCAGCACACAGCTTGGGAAGCTGTAACTCTAAACTGCAAAACCTGGTAGGCATGAGAACAATACTAGATCCTCAGGCCTCCTAGGTTATGAAGGCCTCTAAACTCAACCTAACACCGGTTATTAGCAGAACTGCTGTGAAAGGGCTCTAACCTTCTGATACAAGCTGGAATGAAGTATCAGTTGCCTCCATGGAGTTATAGAATCAATCTTCCAAATTTACTTTATCAGTGTGAGAGTGACTTCACAGCCTACAAGCCTACCATCTCTGCCAGAGATAATCGGACACCATGATTTTCTAAACAATGTTGTTACTGATGCTAAAGTTTAATCTCAAACACTAACACAGTCTTGAATTCTAAGACACAAGCACATGTGTCTCAAATCTCTGTCAACTGAGGCCCATGAGACAATAGAAGTAAGAATCTGGCATTACCCCTTCTCTAGGGGTAATTTAGAGCCCAGTGGAAGTAAGTAGATGATGGGGTTGAGAGGGAATTCATATCAGGCTCCTAGCCTATTGGTACAGTGTTTCTCTGAACAGCTTGTTATTTTGGAATAGAAACTATAACAATGTGGGATTTTTTTTCTTATCATTTTCTTGTACATAATATTCGTCCCATTTTTAATAAGACTTTTATTTTTTATGGCTTGGGATATATGAATTATTATCTTTAGAACAAAAAATTAAGAGAAAATAGTTTCTGATCTTCAAAATAGGATAGTTTTAGTCTCAAGTAAGACAAGTATATCTAGAACTAAGCTTTATCTAGAAAAAATACTTTTAAAAATATTAGTTTTCACATCTTGAATATATTGAGCTACAGGCCTTGTGAACTATATCATACAGCTTGACATAGAAATGATCTAGAGTAGGACAGATGCTGCCCCTCCAAGGGATTGTAATGACAAAGAAGAAGAGTGATAAGTGAAGCTGCCAGTCTGTGTCCTGATTTCTCTCTAGACCCAGAGTTAGGAGGTGTGTTGGAGGAATTGAGGGACTGAAATGACAGTAAGATTGTTCCATGATCCTATTTGGCAATTCAGAAGGAGATTACTTCATACTGCCTTCCACATCCCTAAGGCAGTGTGTGATGGAAAACTTTGAATCCATCCTGGCTAGGCAGAAGAAGTCCTGAGCTTACTGCACCTAAGCTTCTGTTGGACCATATGAGGCAACAGTGGAATAACAGATCCATGAATGTCCTGGATGAAAGGGGTTCCAGAAGTCACTGAGTTGACACTGAGCCAGTGGATCTGCCATAGGTGTCACTACTGTGACCGTGGTGAGGTAACAAAACATTAAGTGCTGCAGGGAAGATAGCCTAATCCAGGGGCCAAATGAAGGATGAGGCTGTGTCAGTCCATTCTTGTGTTGCCATAATGAAATACCTGAGGCTGGGTAAATTTGTAAAGAAGAGAAGTGTAATTGGTTCACATTTCTGCTGGCTCTATGGGATGTGTGGATCTGGCATCTACCTCTGTTGAGGGCCTCAGAAAAGTTATAATCATGCTAGAAGATGAAGGAGGAGCCAGCACATCACATGGTGAGAGAGGGAGCAAGAGACAGAGAGAAAGAGGAAGAGCTAGGCTCCTTAAACAACCAGATATCCCATAAACTCAGAGTGAGAACTCGCTTATTATCATGGGGAGGGTATCAAGCCATTCATAAGGGATCTGCCTCCATGTCCACAACACCTCCCTCTAGGCACCACCTTCAACATTGGGGATCACATTTCAACATGACATTTAAAGGGGACAAAACATCTAAATCATGTCAGTCCACCCCTTGTCTCCAAAATCTCATGTTCTTCTCACATTGCAAAATACAATCATCCCTTCCCAATAGTACCCCAAAGTCTCAGCATGTTCCAGCATCAAATCAAAAGTCTCAGGTCCAAAGTTCAAAGTCTTTTCTGAGACTCAAGTCATGTTCCTTCTACCTCTGAGCCTGTAAAATTAAAATCAAGTTATTTACTTCCAAGATACAATGGTAGTATAGGCATGGGACAAACAATCCTGTTCTGAAAGAAAAAAAAAAAAATTGGGCAAAAGAAAGGGGTTATAGGCCCTACACAAGTTCTAAACCCAGCAGGGCAGTCACTAAATCTTAAAGCTACAAAATAATTTCCTTTGTCTTAATGTCCCACATCCAAGGTATACTGGTGCAATGTGTGGGCTCCCAAGGCCTTGGGTAGCTCTGCCTCTGTGGCTTTGCAGGGTGCAATCCCTCAACTGTTCTTACAGATTGGAGTAGAGTGCCTGTGTCTTTTCCAGGCTGAAGACACAAACTTGGGTGTCTCTACTATTCTGGGATTGGGATGGCAGCAGCCCCTTTCCCACAGCTCCACTAGGCAATGCCCTAGTGGGGACTCTGTATAGGGGCTTGAACCTCACATTTACTCTTGGCACATCAATAGTAGAGGCTATCTGTGGAGGCTTTGCCCCTGCAGTATGCTTATGCCTGGGCCCCAGGCTTTCCCAAACATCCTCTGAAATATAAGGGGAAACTGCCAAGCCTCCTTCTCTCTAGCATTCTGCACACCTGCAGGCTTAATGTCACATGGAAGCTGCCAATGCTTATGACACCTTGTACTTTCTGAAGCAAGAGATTGAGCTCTATCTGGTGCTCTCTGAGCCACAGCTGGTGCTGGAACGGTTAGGATGTAAAGAACAGTCTCCTGAGATGATATAGGACAGTGGGGCCCTGGGACTGGTCCTTGAAACCATTCTTTCCTCCTAAGCCTCTGGGCCTGTGATAGAGGGGCTGTCCTGAAGATTTCTGAAGTGACTTTGAGTTCTTTATCCCATTGTCTTGATTATTAACACTTGGCACCCTTTTAGTCATCTAATCTCTCCACCAAGTGGTTGATCTGCAGACTGCTTGGATTATTTCTCTACTACACGGCCATGCTGCAAATTTTCCAAATTCTGCTTCCCTTTTAACTATAAGTTCCAACTTTAAGTCATTTCTTTGCTCTCATATCTTATTACAGGCTGTTAGAAACAGCCAGGTCACTTCTTCAACACTTTGCTGCTTAGAAATTTCTTTGTAGGCTGGGAGCTAGCCCTGTCTCTCCTTTTCACATTTTTCTGTTTGCTTCATATTTGCTTGCAGCTGATTAGATTGTGCAGACCAGATTAAGGGTGGATCTGCCTTCCCCAGCCCACTGACTCAAATGTTAATATCTTTCAGCAACACCCTCACAGACACACCCATGATCAATACTTTGTATCCTTCAATTCAATCAAGTTGGTACTCAGTATTAACCATCACAAGTCTATCCCTTGTCAACTTGAACCCATACATATCTCCTGAGATCATATATAATCTTCAAATAAAGACAATAAGGGTCATAATTATACCTAACGTAGTACAACTATCCTTTGTACAACTGGAAATTCACCAATCCCCAACCCAAATACTATTACATAAAGTTAACAACATGTAAATGCTGTTATGAAGTCAATAAATCTTATGTCACATGGTAAAGGAGAAAGGAAATAAAATGCAGATATTTTCTTAGTACAAGTCTATACATGCACAAACATGTTTTTAACAAAAGAAAGAGGAAGTACTCACGACAATTACAGTCCTTGTGTCCGCAATTGGTCACATGGTCATAGCTGGTATTGATGACTACCTTCTTTTACTACCCATTCTGTATTCCCTTTGCCTTCAGCAAGCACCTCAGCAGGTCATGGGTTTTTCCTGATGCAGTGACCCAAACATTCATTCCTGAAGGGTCTGGGTGATTTGTACTCCTGCCTGGATTGGGCTGTTGTAGTTTCCCATTGACCTTAATCACAGGGCGTGGTAATACTAAGAGACATCCTAATGGATCTCCTGAATTCCATGTGTACTCTTCCTTACCTCAGTTGTGGAGTAGTAGACTGATTTCATTTTGATAGTCTGGATCAATCACCCAGCCAACCCTGTAACTCCCTTCTTAGCCTGTTGACTTAAACGTAGGAGGAGACCAAAGTGTCCAGGTCACAATCTTAACTTCAAGTTTAATTGAATCTTTGTTGTGTCTCCTGGTAGCAGTGTTCCTCCCTCTGGAACTAGGACCTCTAGGCCAGCAGAATGTAATGTTGTGGAAACAGAAAGCAAAAAATTTGCTAGTGGATCACTAGGGGTGATGATGAGTGGTGCTACTTTCACTTCCATCCCTTGATTTCTGGATCCATGAATCTTGACTATGAGAGAAACAGTACTATATATTCAATGCTGATTCTGAGCATACGCGGCCTTCTGGAGAACTTTCCCACAGCCCTGCAAATTATTATCACCTAGTTGGCATTGTAATTGTGACTTCAAAAGGCCATTCCACCATTCTGTCAATCCAGCTGCATCAGGGTGATGGGGAACATGGTAAGACCAGTGAATTCCATGAGCATGAGCCCACTGCCACACTTCTTTAGCTGTAAAATGAGTGCCTTGGTCAGACAGAATGCTGTGTGAAATACCATTATGGTGGATAAGGCATTCTGTGAATCCACAAATGGTAGTCCTGGCAGAAGTATAGCATGCAATAGGCAGTTGTTGTGGGAAGTCAGGGACCCCAAACAGAGGGACCGGCTGAAGTCATGGCAGAAGAATATAAATTGTGCAGATTTCATGGACATTTATTAGTTCCCCAAATTAATACTTAATTAGGAAATTCCAGCCTGGCAAATTCTAGTCAGACCGGTTCTCTGCTCTTGAACGCTGTTAAAATGTTTATCAATGACAATGCATGCCCGAAACTTCATCAGCAATTTTAATTTCACCCTGGTCCTGTGATCTCGCCCTGCCTCCATTTGCCTTGTAATATTTTATTACCTTGTGAAGCATGTGATCTCTGTGACCCACACCCTATTCCTACAATCCCTCCCCTTTTGAAAATCACTAATAAAAACTTGCTGGTTTTGTGGCTTGGGGGCATCACGGAACCTGCCAACATGTGATGTCTCCCCCGGACACCCAGCTTTAAAATTTCTCTCTTTTGTACTCTTTCCCTTTATTTCTGACCGGCCAACACTCAGGGAAATAGAAAAGAACACACATGGAATTACCAGCGGCAGATTCCCCCAATAGGCAATAGCATAGGAAAACCCATATCCAGAGTAAGTGTCTATTCTAGGAAGAACAAACCTCTGCCCTTTCCATGATGGAAAAGGTCCAAAATAATCAACCTGCCACCAGGTAGCTGGCTGAGCACTTGAGGAATGGTGCCATATTGTGGGCTCAGTGTTGGTCTCTGCTACTGGAAAACTGGGCACTCAGCAGTTGCCGTAGCCAGGTCAGCCTTGGTGAGTGGGAGTCCATGTTGCTGAGCCCATGTGTAAACTCCATCCCTGCCATCAAGGCCACTTTGTCCATGAGCCCATTGGGCAATGACAGGGGTGCCTGCGAAAAGAGACTAACTGGTGTCCACAGAACGGGTCATCTTGTCCACTTAATTATTAAACTCCTCCGCTGAGGTCACCCATTGGTAAGAACTCACATGGGATACAAGTATCTTCAGTTTTTGACCACTCATAAAGGTTCATCCACATACCTCTTCCCCAAATTTCTTTGTCACCAATTTTCCAGTCATGCTTCTTCCAACTCTTTGACATCCAGCCAAACCATTGGCTACAGCCCATGAATCAGTATATAATCACATATCTGCCCATTTCTCCTTCCATGCAAAGTGTGCAACCGAGTGCACTGCTTGAAATTCTGACCACGGGGAAGATTTCCCTTCACTACTATCTTTCAGTGATGTCCTAGAAAGGGGCTGTAGTGCTGCAGCTGCCCACTTTCAGGTGGTGCCTGCAAATCGTGCAGAAGCACATGTGAACCAGGCCCTTCTCTTCCTCTGTCAACTGATCGTAGGGACCTCCCCATGAGGCCATCATTTCAGACTAGGGGAGAGAAGGCAGGGTGGCAGAATTGGAGACCATAGCCATTTGAGCCACTGCCTCATGTAATTTACTTGTGTCTTCAGGACCTGCTCAAGCTGGATCATGTATATACCACTTCCATTTGATGATGGAATGCTGCTGTGCACAACCTACTTAATGGCAAGATGGGTCAGAAAGCAGCCAGATCATGATAAGCAGTTCAGGTAGCATGGTGACTTGATGACGCATAGTAAAACATTCAGTTTCCACCAAAGCCCTGTAACAGGCCAAAAGCTGTCTCTCAAAAGGTGAATAGTTATCTGCGGAAGATGGCAGGGCCTTGCTCCAAAATCCTAGAGGCCTCCATTGTGATACACTTATGGGAGCCTGCCAAAGGCTCTAAACAGCATCCCTAACTGCCACTGACACCTCAAGCTGAGTCAAATGGCCCAAGTTGCAGAGCAGCTTGCACAGCAACCTGGTCCTGTTGCAGAGCTTCTCTTGTTCTGGAATCCCCTCAAAACTGGCAGCTTTGTGGGTCACTTGATAAATGGGCCAGAGTAACACACCTAAATAAGGAATGTGTTGCCTCCAAAATCTAAATAGGCCTGCCAGGCATTGTGCCCCTTTCTTGGTTTTAGGAGGGGCCAAATACAGCAACTTATCCTTTATCTTGGAGGGAATATCTCAACAGGCCCCACACCACTGGACCTCTAGAAATTTTACTGAGGTAGAAGGTCCCTGAATTTCTCTCAGATTTATTTCCCATCCTCTGGCATGCAAACATCTCACCAGTAAGTCCAGTGTGTTTGCTACTTCTTGATCACTGGATCCAATCAGCATAAAGTCAAAGTGATCAGTGTAATGCACTAGTGTAATATCTTGTGAAAGTGGAAAGAAATCAAGGTCTCTCCAAATAAGATTATGACACAGCCAGAGAGTTGATATACCCCAGAGGTAGGACGGTAACGGCATATTGCTAGCCTTGCCAGCTGAAGGCAAATTGCTTCTGGTGGGCCTATGGACAGGAATGGAGAAAAAGGCATTTTCCAAATATATGGCAGCTTACCAGGTACAAGGAGATGCATTTATTTGCTCAAGCAATGAAACCACAACTGGTACAGCAGCTGCAACTGGAGTCACCACTTGGTCAGGCTTACAATAATCCACTGTCATTCTCTAGGTCCATCTGTCTTCTGCACAGGCCAAATGGGAGAGTTGAAGGAGGATGTACTGGGAATCACCACCCCTGTGTCTTTCAAGTCCTTGATGGTGGCACTAACCTCTGTAGTCCCTCCAGGGATGCTATATTGTATTTGATTTACTATTTTTCTAGGTAGAGTCAGCTCTAATGGCTTCCATTTGGCCTTTCCCACCATAATAGTTCTCATGCTACCAGTCAGGGAGCCATTGTGGGGGTTCTGCCAGCTGTTAAGTATATCTATCCAAATTATGCATTCTGGCACTGGAAAATGACTACAGGATGAGCCCAGGGAACCACTGGACCCACTGTAGGTCAGACCTGAGCTAAAACTCCAGTAATTACCTGACCTCCATAAGCCTCTACTTTAACTGGAGGACCACAATGAGTGTTGGGTCCCCTGGAATAAACATCATCTCAGAGTCAGTGTCCAGTAGTCTCTAAAATGTCTGATCATTTCCCTTTCCTGAGTGCACAGTCACCCTGGTAAAAGGCTAGAGTTCTCCTTGGGGAAGGATGGGAGAAAGATTCACTGCAGAAATTGTCAGTAACGTAGTGAGGTCCTTCCTCAAGGGAACCTGGCCTCCCCTTCATTCAAGGGATCCTGGGTATGTAAACTGGCTCAAGTCTGGAAATTGATTGAGGTGCCATGATTTTCTGTATTTATAATTCAAATTAGTCTTTTGTCCATTAGACCTGGAAGTTTTCTGTTCGCATAATTTAAGTAGGAATGCAGTAGGCTTCTTATCAGTTTCATTTGTAGAAACACCATGATTAATCAGCCAATGCCAGAGCTCTACACAAGTCAGACTATTCTGATTGCTGCTTTTCCTCTGCTATCCATTATAGTAGCTACACCAACCTTACATTTGATGGTTGAGTGCTGTCACTTGGCCCCTGTCACCTCAGGATCCAATTATTCCCCTAGTATTTAAATTTTGTAGTTGAATGACTGCAGTTCCCACTGTTAGATCTGACAGAGAAGTGCAATAACAGGGTTGTTCAAAGATGCAGGTGCTGCCCTCACAAATCTATTTTGCAAGACATTGGTCAAGGG
Source organism: Macaca fascicularis (assembly GCF_037993035.2). Classification (NCBI taxonomy): domain Eukaryota; kingdom Metazoa; phylum Chordata; class Mammalia; order Primates; family Cercopithecidae; genus Macaca; species Macaca fascicularis. Next base: position 157,006,171 of record NC_088377.1, read on the forward strand.
TATATCTTCTCCACCCTCCCAGCTGGGATGAGTAGGTCTAAAGTGACTAATCCACTCCACCATCTCAATCTCCTTAAGGCTTTGGATCCCTTCTTCTACATTAAACCAAGGGAGACCATACGTTTCCAGCTTGCTCGCAGTGCCATCTTTTCACAGATGGCTCACAGGGCCATCTTTTATTCTATATTTCAGCTAACAAAGAAAATAAATTATTAGAACCTTTTTTAACTCCTCAAGCTGCAACACTAAATGCAGAGTCCATACTAAGTGGACCCAAACCAATAAATTCAGTCTGATCCAACTCTGTGTTTCTTCCACCACTATCCCATGCCCTTAATATCCAGTCCCATGCCTGTTCTCCCGATTGTTGTTTATATAAATTAGAGAACTCAAGCAGTTCTTTTCGAGTGTAGTGCACCTCCTCATGGGTCACACTCTTAACCTCACCTCTAGGGGCGCGCTGGGACTTTTGTCTAGTTATAGATCTAGAATCAATCAGAGGTGTTGGGGGTGGCTCCTGAGGAGAATCAACATTACCTTGCCTGGCAACTGCCTCAGGAAAGGCCATCATTGTTGCCTCAGGCAGCACAGAGTTTATCTCCTCAGACAAAGGTTAATGGCACTCTGGGTCGGGGAGGGGATGTTGCCATTACTGGGGATAGGGAAGCTGTTCCTTCTGGCAAAAAAAAAAAGGTTCATCAGAGTTTACAAACTCAGTGTCCCTAGCTTCATCAGGGTCCTCTCATTCCATGTCTCCATTCCAAATTTCAGGGTCCCATTCTTTTCCAATCAATGCCCTCATTTCAACAATAGATACCTGGCGAGGCTGTGCATGCATCTTTATCACAGGTCAGCCACTCAGATGGTAAGAGCTTGTGTCTGTTTTTCCATAATTTCAGATCTTTCTCTACAGGAGATAAGACTCACTCAGGGCAATCTTAGCCAATTTGAGGCTCAGTATCTGTTTCTGAAGCCAAGAGATAGAATTTCTGAGTTTGTCATTTTCTCTCATACATTGTCCATTGTACTTGGGAGCAACCAAACAGTTTCATTATGTTCCTTGATTCTCCACATATAGTCAAAGGTATTATGTATAGAGCCGCTAAACTCCTGCCTCTCACAAGCAGTGAATCAGGAGTGTCAAATGCATTTATTTGGCATAACTATCTAAAGAGTTCACGTCAAGGACTATCTGTGTTCTTCATACTATTACAAGTAGAGTCCTTAGCATTTTTAGGTCTAATCATATTAAGCAGCCAACTCCAGAAAGCCCAAAACCAGCAAAAGAACTCCATCCTTAATATTCTGTTCCACAAAAACCATTCCTGGTACCAAAATCTGTATTAGTCAGAGTTCTCTTAGAGGGACAGATAGTTCTCTTTATATATATATAGGAGTATATTAAGTAAAGTTATATATATTTATAAAATTATATAACTTTAAGTTATGTTTATATTATATCTATTATTTATATATTTATAAAATATATAACTTTAAAATTTTATATATATATGAATAAAGTTCTCTCTCTCTCTCTCTCTCTCTCTATATATATATATATATATATATATAAAGGAGAGTATATTAAGTATTAACTGACATGATCACAAGGTCCCACAATATGCTGTTTCAAAGCTGAGGAGCAAGAAGAGCCAGTTTGAGTCCCCAAACTGAAGAACTTGGAGTTGGATGTTTGAGAGCAGGAAGCATCCAGCACGGGAGAAAGATGTAGGCTGGGAGGCTAAGCCTGTTTCTCCTTTTCACATTTTTCTGCCTGCTTTATATTTGCTGGCAGCTGATTAGATTGTGCCCATGAGATTAAGGATGGATCTGCCTTCCCCAGCCCACTGACTCAAATGCTAATATCTTTTGGCAACACCCTCACAAGACACACCCAGGATCAATACTTTGTATCCTTCAATCAAATCAAGTTGACACTCAGTATTAACCGTCACGGATCCCTAGGATGTGGACACAGTTCAGCCAAGCTCTCGGCTAGGGCATAAAGGGCGACTTTTACTCCAGGTACCAATGACTTCCTCATTTCCATCTGAGACCTGGTTAGCCCGGACTTCACTGTTTATATCTTAACAGTATTTTGGTCACAACCATTTAACCAGTCTCTAAGAAGTTTCAAATATTCCCTTATCTTCCTGTCTTCTGAGCCCTCCAAACTCTTCTAACCACTGCCTCTTACCCAGTTCCAAAGCCACTTCCACATCTTCAGATATCTTAATAGGCACACGCCATTCCTTGGTACCAGTTTTCTGTGTTGTTAGGTCATTCTCATTGCTACAAATACCTAATTTATAAAGAAAAGAGGTTTAACTGGCTCACAGTTCTGCTGTCTGTACAGGAAGTGTGGTGCCAGCATCTGCTTCTGATGAGAGCCCCAAGAAGCTTACAATCATGGTGGAAGGTGAAGGGGGAGCAGCCACATCACACAGCGAGACAGGGAGCAAGGTGGGCAGAAGTACCACGTTCTTTTAAACAACCACATATCCCATGAACTCAGAGTGAGAACTCTCTCATTACCATGGGGCGGGCACCAAACTGTTCATGAGGGATCCACCCCCATGACCAAAACGTTTCCACCTGGCCCCACCTCCCACACTGGGGATCACATTTCAACATGAGGTTTGGAGGGGAAAAGACATTCAAACCACATCAGAGGCTAAGACTCGAGAGTTTCTTCATTGCCAGTGAGAGACTAGTTGCTTCCTAGCCAGCCAGAGTTAGAGACAATCACCTACATTAAAATCCCTCAATTGAAATACTTAGGATGGTTTTTGTTTTTCTTATTACTCTGTCCCAAACTGGTAACAATCATACTGTTTGTTTTTATAGCAAAAGATCATGGATAATTCAATATTGACAAATTTCTCTTGGGGAAAAACAGGAACTAAAGCTCAAGACTGAAGTTACTAACAAATATTTCTCACATATATAATACAGAAAGATTGATATTGTTATTTGCCTTCTTATGTGTATACTCTTTATATTTAAAAAGATTTCTCATTTTTAGCATGTTCTCTCCTGTCATCCTGCAATAGGATGAAATACTGCCTATATAGCAAAATGCAGCTGTATGTAGATATTTATAATGCAAATAAGCATAATGCAACATTGCTATTATTACACTTACCAGATGCCATCCTGTGGTTCCCCATTTAGTACTATTGCTTACTTACATTTCTTAATTAGCTTAGGGATATTATTTGTGAAAGACAAGTGGCTACGTGAAAGTATATCAGCAGACTTCATTTTACATGGTAGGACAGAAGCACGGTCTAAAAACACAATACAAAATCTTAGAGTGGATGAGGAGCAAATTTGTGAGTAATTTTAAAATCTGCCACTCAAGCAAAATAGAAATTAATATGTAGAATTTTTCTAAATACAAAATAAATACATCATTGAGGGAATTAACTCTTTTTAATCTAGGTGTCCATCTTACCACATTGTCTCCCAAATGCATAGTAGCTACTTGCTCTATATTTCTATATGCAACTGGAATATTTAAATGTTCATAAGTGTTAGATATTTTTGAAAAATAATCAAGTCATGTATGTTTTTGTATCGCACAAAATATAACATAAAATTGATTGTCCTGATAAGAATAAAAAATAAACAACAATTTTTTTGAACAGGTTTTGTTTGAGATAGGGAAGGCCTGTAAAGCTGACCAAGACATCTAACGCTTTCACAATAAATACAAGCAAAAAGTGTACCTTCCAAGAATGTTACGCTGATGCCCTAAGGGATTCGGGGCTCTCATCTAACTAAATACAACATCCTGAGAGGTGAGAGTAGGAAAGCATGCTATTATATCTCACAGGAAACATTCTGATTCTGGTGTCTCATTCTCATGACAAAGGTGGCAAGCAGAATAGAGAATAGCACAGCATGGATCCATCCTCCTGACAAAGACAGGAAGAAGAATGGAAAATAATGCAAAGTTAGTGCCTTCTTGTTCAAATATATTATAATCTTAGGTCTTCCTCTCTTCCAGCAAGGATGTGAGACATTTAGTCCTGACAAAGTGTAACTGTGATATAATAATTGCTAGAACTGCAGGCTTTAGAGAGTTTCAGGGTTTGCTTTCCAAATAGAAGGTGTACTAACATTCACAAGTGTTTTTGTTTTCCCAGAAAGAATGTTTTTAAAGGAAATATAATTGCTATACCATGGAATTGTATAGAAAGTAGAGGCAAGACTCTTCAAAAATTGCATTGTGGTAACCTTAGACTATTTGCAAAAGAAAATAATTTATGTTGGAAAATGAAGGAAAAAACATCTACTGAAAATGCTGCCGTTACAATATTTGTCATTGCATCTAGTGATAGCATGGAACAAATAACACAGCTCTGACTGTAAGTGTATATGTGTTCATGCCATCCTGTATACATGAACAAAAGTAAGCTAGAAATTATAATAACAAAACAAATTAATAAAAGTCATCTCATTGTCATATGTCATTAAAATATTTTTCAAGGGTCAAAACTCCACAATTAAAGCAAACTGAAAAGAACTTGAGTATTTAAAAAAATAAAACTTGTGCATAAATACTATTATCTGGATATTTATTTCATTTAATATAGTATTCTGATCATTTTAAGTTGCAACTAGGGAAATCCACTGCAAATTCAACAGGTTGTAGTTATTCAAATTTTGGAATGTCTATTTTCAAACTTTCATTCTGAAATATTTTTTGTCATATCTAGAGCTTGAACTTCTAAATAGCAGTTTAAGAAGTTCTAGTAGCAGTATAACAGCGGCTTTACATACATTCAAGTTTAACTCTCACAGCACTCTGTGAAAAAGAACCTGCTATTATCTGTACTTTACCAAAAGGAAACTTAGCACATCACACATCTATGTGTTGGGGAAAGGGCTTGGCAAAAACTTCTCTTTTGTCCTCTGAAGGTTCACTGAAAATTAACTAACAAACGACCGATTAATATACTAAATGGCATATAAATGTGTTAACATGCATGGGGGAGCATTGCAGAGTGATTACCACACATGGGCTATGGTTGGTTCTATACCCTTCTTCTTAGGAAAAATGAAGATGGGAAAATGTGGATGATTTAAGGGAGCCAGTAAATGATTTTGAGGAAAATTCAATAAACTTGAAGTACATACAACGGCTTGGAACAATCTGTTGGGCCTGCAGAACAATGCTTTGTGGCAAAAGGCTGTCAGGTGTATTGAGAGATTTCAATCTTTTTTCCAGCAACATGAGTTCAGTTAATGAAAACTCAGGGAAGGGACCAGAGATCATTGTTTTCTCCTTTGGCAGGTCCAGAGTTTAGGCAGTTAAGGGAATTCCAGAGAACAACTTCACTCTGTGCTTTGGGAGAGAAAAACGATTGATTCACTCTGTGATTTGGGAGAGATAGATGGGTGGGGAGGTCAGAGAGATCTTGAGGCTTCTTCTTCAGTTCAGCATTCAAAGTGTCATATTTTAGGGTATCAGTTTCTAAGCCCAAACATTGAAAACTGGGATTGAATCTCCCAGTTTAAAATAAGAAGTGAAGTTGGCACTAAAATCAGAAGTACTATACTTTGAGACTTGGACTGTACTATACACATGTGAAGACATCTGAACCTATTTCTCATGAAAAATGATCCGATAATTGTGTCTGATTTATTAATTAATAGAAATATGAGACTCAAAAAGTGACTTATTGAAGGAGTCATCAGCAGATCTGAATTTTGCATGTATACACCTTGTACTTGCTTTTTGTTCTAGAAGTCTCAGCAATGGTTAGCCTTGGCTTGCTCAAAATGGGAAACTGGGTATTTGGGCACTAGTCCCATGGGTGCTTTTTGCACCGACATCTTAAAGAGCTCATGACAGAGACAATAGCTGAACAGATTGGAGTGGAAATTCAGTTTTAAGATCTAGTCTCTCAAATCACTGTGTTCCCAAAGCACTGTGCAACACCCAGATAGAAGAGGTAACCACCTTGATGAAGAAGCAAGTTGAAGTTAATTAACTGACTCCTAGTTGATGAGATGCCAAGAGAGTGAAGGAGGAGAGCTGAGGAGGGCGGAGAGTTACTACTACATCACTGAATGTGATGTAGTAGTAAAGATCATGTTGCATGGGAAGTTTAAGAAACTGAAATGCTAAGTTATATAAAAGGTATAAAAATGGCATAGTCAGAAATAAAGAGTGACACTTAAATTATTATAAGTAGGCTTGAAACACTTTCAGAATGTGTAAAAGTCTAGAAAAAAATGTCAAAAATAATCACAATAACTTATATTTTTAGATACTTACCCTGGTAGGTATCATCCTATGTGCTTTATGTACATTAACTTATCCTCACAATAGTCCTATGATGTAGAATTGTTATTGTTATCAATATAATATCATTGACTATATAAGGAGAATGAGATAGATTTAGAACTTGCCCAAGGTCACTGGACTTCAACTCAGGCAGTTAGCTGTAGGCTCTGTGATCTCAATTACTAACATACGACCTTATATATGGTTGAAGGCACTAGAGAGAGAGAAAGGAATCTTAGAGAGGGCAGCATTCTAGAGACTCTACTGAAAAAAAAAAAGTATATAGCAAGGACAATTTTCTTTTTATTTGTGGATTTTTAAATTGTACGTCAAGCTGGTGTAAGCAGGAAAATGTATGTTGCACATGTGAAAGAATAGAGAAGTATAGGGAAAAAAGAAACAGGAGGGAAATGAAGGGAAAGAACTCAATCTAGAACAACATACTTTCTACTCCCACTATTATTAATATCCAAATTTAATATCAGACAAGTAGTAGAGAGAGGAACATATAATTAATCTGTAGGGCAACCAAATGAACATATTCATGCCTACCTACATTCATCATAGGTCCAATGTATATAGCATTACACAATGGTATAATGTATCATTGATTAATCTTTGCTGCAAAGGTCCAAATAAGCATAATGCAATATTGCTATTATTACACTTACCAGATGCCATCCTATGGTTCCCTATTTAGCGCTATTGCTTACTTACATTTCTTAATTAGCTTAGGGATATTGTTTCTGCTCCCAGTCAATTAAAGTGGTTTACAGAAAAAGGAAAGAATGTGTGATTAGGGCAATGCAAGAGGTAATGAGAATAGTTTTGAACTCCCTATTTTGTAAATAATACCTGCTCGTATTTACTTGTTCTGAGAAAAGTTAATGAATGTCATTAGAATCTCAGAAAGTTAAAGTCTTAGAATTTTATTACAAGAAAGAACATCTTACTGCTTACTTTAGAACGCATTGGAGGAGGAATGTCTCCAGTAAGGCTGCCAGCTCACACTGTCCAGGTATAAAATGACTGATGCTTGCAAAAATGAGGGTTGTAGATATTAAGAGGCAGCATTTCACTTCATTTCATTTTGTGCTAGTTGTACTACTTGCTAAATATATTATAATATTCTAAGCACCAAAACATTAAAAAAGTCAACATCCTAAAATAACTTAGTAGATATAAGCCCCGAAAGGTTACCACTGATTTTTTCCCTTTTTGTTTAGCTTAATGGGAACTAAAATATCCTAGTTGCTATTCTTTTAGTTCAGGAGATTACGTACCTTTGGTTTCTTCCACATCTAGGAGGATACTGTTTGCTCTGTACAAATCGCTAACGCCTCTAGGTCTTAATCTTCTCATCTCTGTAATGGAATAGATAAGATATTAAATTTCTTTTTTTCAATATTGCCTTCCAAAGACATTTTGTTTAAAGATCACTTTCAGTCGGTCCAGCTGTAGGGATGTTTTAAGAGATGTTTTGAATATTTTATGGTCAAATTTGTGCTAATGATTTATATTATTAATATCCAATTTTAGTATTCAGACAAGTAGTAGAGAAAGGAACATATAATTAATCTGCAGGACAACCAAATAAACATATTCATACCTACATACATCCATGATAGGTCCAAAGTGTATAGTGTTACACAGGCAAGCAAGGTGTTGGGAAAATGTTGTCAGAATGTTGTAAACAAATATACCTATATATATCTCATCAAAAAAGTAATTCTATTTTCCTTGAAATTGTTGTCTTGGAAGGCTGGATGGTTTATTTCAACAATTACATTACTGTTCAAAACAGTATTTAAACTCATCTTCTCGAACTGCCTTCAAAACCTGTGACACTTTTGTATGAACAGCCTCAATGATGGCAAGATTTCATTAAGGATGGGTGGATTTGGTTGTTTACAAAAGAAGACCAAGTCTCTTATAGAGTTTACTGAGTGACTCCTACATAACAACAAATAAAGTATTCCAAAATTGTTTTGAAAACTTTATGTTCAAATTTTATTACAAGAAAAAACATCTTACAACATCATTGCAACCACACACACATCTGTGCTGCAATACAATAACATTTCTATGAACAAGCTTCCCCAAGAAATTACTATGCTTTATATTTTATACATTTCTTGCTTTAGCATTTATACATCATGTATACAGATTTTTTTCTATCTAAAGAAATACTATGAATATCTGTCATAAAATAATTGTCATAATATATTGATAAATTTATCCTTTCTGGATTTCATGCATTTCAACTATATATCAACACATTGTATAACTATAGAATTATCCACAGTTACCTGCAAGGTGAGATAGATGATTTAAGATGACATTTTTCTTTCTATTCTGTCCAATTTGTGTGTGATATTTTATTTAATAGTATTTTTGAAAAGAAATATATTATTTGATAAAATTATTACTCAATGAATTACATCAAAATGTCATCTTTTTATGTGCTTAAAAGGCTTCTTATCCTCCATTATTAAGTGATAAAGGATTATAATTTGACAAAAAATGATACTAAAATGAATGATTTTAAAAGTATGTTTTAATAAAATGTAACATAAAATGCAAAGCAAATATAAAAAAGAATTCCTTTATTATACTGAAACTAAATTTTAATTTTCCAACTCACACTATGTATTTTTATATGTAGTGTGTATATATATATTTTTATATATATACAGACACATGTACATACACACATACATACATGCATACATACATACATTTATTACGTTTGGTTGTTTTTAGGTATATACCTTTTTTTGTCTTTCACTTTTAGTTTACATTAATGACCACAAGATTGCTAGATCCCTAAATATTCTACATGCTTCAATATGATTTGTGTGTGTATTATAAAGCTTCTTCTAGTGCTACTGTTTTAAAAAGTTGCATTTAGTTAGTAAATCTAAATCACACTCTCAATTCTCTGCTGAATCGTAGTAGAAAAAATTCTCTGAATTAATTAATTTATTAAAAAACTAAAGATAAATTTAGTAAAACTGTATAAATGCATACTTAATGATCCTAGGAACTTAGTTATACATGGCGTATTTGAAAATAGATTTAATATTAATTGAAAAAGAAAAATACTTTGTCCATAATTTCATAGAAATGAGTTATTTTTCTTCATTGGAAAAAGAAACTTGTACTATCCTATATCAGTTGTCAATGTAAATTTACAAAGTAGTATACAGAAAACTATTTTAGCATTTATGTTATTCATTAAATAACTATTAAACACTGGTCAAAAACCACTGAGGAAATAAAGATAATGGATAATATATCAGTCATTATTCCCCTCAAGGGGCATACATTCTATTAGGGAATACCAAACTGACATGAAAATAATTATAATACAAATAAAAATGTCATCTATACTATTATAAATACTCATGCAAGTTCTATAAAAAAGATAAATAACAATTTCATCTGTGGGTAATAAAGAAAAGTATTTGGGGAGCAAGCCATTTGGTTATCTATGAAGTTTACTCCAAAGGTCTGTTACCAATTACTACATAAAAAACTATCTCCAAATTTATCAACTTAAATACACATTTATTATCTCACAGTTTCTGGAGACCAGGAATCTGGGCACAGCTTAACTGGATTCTCTGTCTCACATTCTTACAAAGATGGCAGTCCAGGGTCTGCTGTTTCATCTGAAGCCTCAACTAGGGAGGGATCAATCCATTTGCAAATTCACTCAGCCTTTGTTGGTAAGATTCAGTTTCTCAGAGATGGCTGGACTAAGGGTCTCAGTTTCTTGCTGGCTGTTAGTCAGAGCTCACTCTCAGTTCCTTGTGATGAGAGCCTTTCCAGCATGGAAGCTTACATTTTCAGAGTGTAAAAGCCAAATAAGGCAATAAAGAGTGTGCCAGCAAGATACAAAGAAGACACATTTTTTTAACCTGATAGTGACATCCCCATCCCCTTTGCTGTATTCTCTTGTTTAGAAGCAAGCCACTAGTTGCAGCCTGTTCTCAAGGGGAAGCGTAGTTGCACATGGATGGGAATACAGGGAGTTGAGGTTATTGAGGGCCAACTTAGAGCTCTACTTACCATAGAAATTAGTAAAAAAGGCTTGTAGACATTCCATGGAAGAAAGAAAAGGATACAAATTTTCAACTATATGTATTACAACTTTATTGGGGCACTATCCATTTGGATTGATCTTTGGAGTTGAATTTAGAAGTCTGCTAACTAAAGTGTTTTTATTTTGAAGCTAGTTATTATCTAAGTGAGTCATTAAGAATTTCTTTTGACCTATGACCATACTATTGAGGATAACTACTATTCTTTGAGTATTTATTACATACCAATCACTATGCATTTGTGATCTCATTTAACTGCAATAATCTACTTATAAAATGAGTACTGTATTTAAAGAAGAAAACCTGGAAACGTTACTTAAAGGTGCTTTAATGTAAAATATATTGCAGTAATGAAAAAAACCAAACATGTCTTAATGCAATAGAAATTTATTTCTTGCTTACGTAACATTCTAAGGTTTACCCAGGCTGGAAAGTATGGGGATAAGGTTGTGCTTAGGCTGATGATGTATCTGCTATCATCACTATGTGGCTTCAAAGTTTGCTGTACAAATTTACTTAGAAGTATAGAGCAATTTAAGTAGTCAGTTCTTCTGAGCCTAGACTGAAAGTGACACACATCATTCTACTTAGATTCCTTTTGTTAAAACTACATCGTTTGTCTCTCCCTTATGTCAAAGAAAGTTTAGAGTTGTAATCTAGGTCTATGGCCTAAGAGGGAATGGAAAATGTATTGTGGTTGAATAAGTGGCAATTTCTGCCATAAAGTAAAAATCAAGACTCTGAAATGCCCTGAGATCATTCAGGTTGAAAAATTGCACGTGTTAGTTATGTGTCTGTACTCCGAGCATTTTAAACTCCAGGTTCACAAGGAAACAGCCCAAACCACAGAGCAGAGTTGAGGTTATTGAGGGCCAACTTAGAGCTCTGCTTACCACAGAAATTAGTGAAAAAGACTTGTAGACATTCCATGGAAGAAAGAAAAGGATACAAATTTTCAACTGCCTCTACAAACAAATAGCGTATAAGAATGTCGTGTGTTTAGTCCTACCTTAGGATGAGTTCCATTTAAGAAATTTTGTTCAGCCATTCATTTCAACCTGAAGCTGTCTTTAAAAAGTCTTTAATAAACTATAAGGAACCTTCTAGTTGCAAGAGTAATTTAAGAGTTCTTAGGGCATGGGTCAGTATATGTGGGTGTATAGGAGAGCCGAAAAGGCTTAGCACGTTTTTCCCATTCATGATATCAAATATAGGCCATGGGGAATTTCATGGGCCTGATTTTGGGATCTTTCACTGTACTATGCTACCACCTGTGACATATGTTTAAATCAAGGACAAGGACAGAAATACCAGTAACTTTCTGTGTCCTCTCTTAACTTTGTAATATTTTCAGAATATGATTTCTTTGGATCTTTTTCTTTTTCTAACACCTCCCATGAGCATAAACCTACCTTGCTGATGGTTGATTTCCAACATTATAATAATACACTTCATCCCTTCTTCAGAAGAGGCTGTATTAGGCTGTTCTTGTGTTGCTGTAGAGAAATACCTGATACTGGGTAAATTATAAAGAAAAGAGACACTAATGGAAGGCATGTACAGATATTGACTATACATGTCTTCACTAATGTCTATACATGCCTTCCTTTAGTGATTCATTAATCATATTTTTTTACATCCAAGTGTAATCCAGTAGCCTTATTTCTGTGTCCCCGTGCTCACCGAAAGCATAGTTTTAAGCCCTCCAAGTTCACATTTACCTATTTAAGTAGTCAGCAGTCATAGACTTATGGTCATAAAGATCAGAGAATTGAAGTATATGTGATAGAATATATCCTGCTGACAACGAATTTGCCTACTTTGTTATTGCCAAGAACATGAACAACTCACTATACTTCTTTATCAAAAATGCCTTTTTAATGGCTCCAGTGGTTTTCACTCCCACTAACACTCTACATTGGTGTTGTTACTGTTAGAAGTTGAGTAGATATCATAAGACTCTCTGGTGGAACTTGAGGATTCATCGTGGAGAGATCCAAAGCTGTACAAAGCATTATGTAACCACGATCAGGCCAAACGGGTGATCATCCAGGAGGATCATCTCCTCTTTGACTCTCTAAACATACCATCTTGCCAGAATTCAACTACTCAAAGTTATGTAGGGCATCGAAGTTGAGCCATGTGACTCCTGTTATACCCATCCAGATAGGAATCTATGCAATATTTCATTGCCTCTTACTAAGCTTCCACAATCTACTCTTTTTTCCCATTCATTTGCCCATTTACTCAAAACAGAAAATTGTAATATTTCATACAAGATGTGATTGACTTCCAAAGATGTCATAATCAGTTTTAGTGAAAGTCCAATAAATTCAGCCCGATTCAGGCAACGTAAACAATTCTGAGAATCTTCCTCTTTCTTTGAGATGAGCTAGAGACCCTGGCACCTCAGATGAAGGGACTTATGGTGGTGTTTACATTAACTTGGCCTTAATAGATTAATAATAAATTAATTTAAATTATTTAGCCTTAATATCTCGTTTCTAGCTGGGAAAACAGTCAAAGATATCTATGCAAGAATTATATTCTCTCTAGATCATAACCTCTGTGGATTTCCTCTCTAAGCTTTACCTGGCTCTTTCTTACCTGACTGGTGCACTATTGGTCCTTCTTTTTAAGTAAATTTCTTCCTTTTCTTTATAGCTTCAGACCCCGTGTTTCAGGTGTTTGTTTGTTTGTTTGTTTGTTTTAATTTGAAATTGTTTCATTTATATTGTAGATCTTTGTTCACTTCCATAACAGACTCTGGCTCTAGACCCTCCAAATTGTCTGGCCATTAAACCAGATGGCTTGCCACTTGGTGTAAAATATAAGGTTAAACTTTCCCTTTTATGTGTCTATGCAAATGCACAAAGACCAGCACAGGTTTTCATAGTGCCAGTAACTAAAAATATTCTTTACAGTCTGCATGACCCCAGGAGAAATTTCCATGACCAAAGTAAAGGAGCCCTAAGGCAGATTATCAGGGCTAGACAGGAACAAAGAGGGACATTTCCATCCAATCCCACTGTGTGCTTGTGTCAAAAACTTGATGTCTTAACAGAGAAGATTCTGCGCGCACCTCTCTACTATGCCAAAGATACTTTCTGAGCTGGACAGCACCATTACACACCATTATCCCCACCAGAACCTCTCTTTTTAAATCTATTTTGAGACTAATTTTTAAAGAGTACATCTGAGCCAATCACAAAGAGGTACAGGCAAGGCAACATTTCCTTCTATTGCGATAATTTAGCAGCAGGAAAGCCTAGCAGTATGAAAAAATTTGAATGAAATCCGCTCTGAAATAGCAATTTTTTCCAAGAAAGTAAGGACTACAGAACTTTGAAAGATAACAGGGAATTATTTGAAATTATTCTATGTGGTCAGATGATGAGGCAGTGGGAGAGGGAGACCCCTCTTCAGTACAGTAGTACATACAAAGGAGATTATATTTCATGGTGGCCAAGTGCCTAGGTGTGGTTCCTTAATAATTATATGGCCTTAGGCAGGTTATTTAACCTCACTGTACCTCAGTTTCCCCATAGATTTTTTTCGTGAGTCTTAAATGAGTGAAATCACCTAAAACTCTTAGAATGGTTTAACAGAAAACCAAACACTGCATGTTCTCACTCATAAGTGGGAGTTGAACAATGAGAACACATGGACACAGGGAGGGGAACATTATACAGTGGGTCCTGTTGGGTGGTGGGGGGCTAGGGGAGGGATAGCATTCAGAGAAATACCTAATGTAGATTATGGGTTGGTGGATGCAGCAAACCACCATGGCGCATGTATACCTGTATAACAAAACTGCACATTCTGCACACGTATACCAGAACTTAAAGTATAATAATAATAATAATAATAATAATAAAGAATGGCTCCTGACACAGAGTAATCATTCAGCAGCTGTCACTTATTGGCATTAGATAATCAGTAACCAGACACCAGAAATTCATGTGGGAAAAGAGCCAGACTTTGGAATTAATAACTTAACGTAGATACTAACAGCACTTGCATAGGCTGTGAGGCTATGTTAGGCTGCTCTTGTCTTGTGTTGCTATAGAGGAAGACTTCACACAGCGTAATTTATAAAGAAAAGAGGGTTTTGTTTTTTGTTTTTTGCTTTTGTTTTTGAGATGAGTCAAGCTCTGTCACCCAGGCAGGAGTGCAGTGGAGCAGTCTCTGCTCACTGCAAACTCTGCCTCCCAGGTTCAAGTGATTCTCCTGCCTCAGCTTCTTGAGTAGCTGGGACTACAGGTACATGCCACAATGCCTGGCTAATTTTTGTATTTTTAGTAGAGACGGGGTTTCACCATGTCAGCCAGGCTGGTCTCGAACTCCTGACTTCAAGTGATCCACCAGCCTCAGCCTTCCAAAATGCTGGGATTATAGGTGTGAGCCAAGGCACCTGGCCAAGAAAAGAGATTTGCCCATTTGTGCCTCATGTTCCATTATTGGAGTGCAAGCATGTGGTAGTTATTTATATCCTACTGCTCAAGGTCATTGCCAAGGTCTGATTGAAAATATTCAAAAACTGCAACCTCAGGCATAAATGGGTTAATTGGCTCATGGTTCTGCAGGCTGTACAGAAAGTATGGTGCTGGCCTCTGCTTCTGGTGAAGGCCTCAGGAACTTAGGGAACTTACAATCACTGCGGAAGGTGAAGGGGAGCCAGTGCATTATTTGGTGAGAGCAGGAACAAGAGAGCTCGGGGGGGGGGGGTTGTCACACAATTTTACACAACCAGATGTCATCACCAAGAGGACAGTGCAAAGCCATTCAAGAGGGATCCGCCACCATGATCCAAACACCTCCCACCAGGCCCCACCTCCAACACTGGGGATTAGATTTCAACATGAGATTTAGGGGATAAACATCCAAATTATATCAGAGGTAATCAAAAAAAACAAACAAGCAAAAAGACACTTCTCAGCATGAATACTGGCAAACTATCCTGAATAGTCTTATCAATGAGTGTGAGAAACACATGTGCATTATTTTTCACACAAATACACACAGGACAGAAATGTACATACTCACCAGAAAACCTATGAAAAGAATCCACATCATAAACTAAGATGAAAAATACAGTAACTCAATAGGAAAGCAAAAGGTACTTTTGGGAGATTCACTGCGACAAACAGAAGTGTTTTGGGGGAAGCAGATCTTGTACTCATTATTAAACGGAGGAACATGATCACTGAAAGAGAAAATGAAATATTAAACCACACAAAATAGTCTCAGATGAAATAGATGCTAAATGAATAGCTCACAGGTGTAAAAGAGAGCAGGATGAAACAAGGGATTATTGTAAAAAAAAAACCCAAAAACTAAAAATAAAATATCTAAACACATATCACCTTTAGAAATAAAGGAAGCAGAAGCAAAGTCAACACTACATAAAATTAAGTCAGTGATTAGGGAAATCTTGAGAAATTCTTCCAGAACGCAGAACATAAAGACAAAAAGAAGAAAAGACAAGAGAGGAGACTAGAAGTGTGAAATAGAAAAGAATTAAATTTCATCCATGGCCAATTGGTAGTTCAGAAAAAGGGGTTAGATTAGATTAGAAAAAGGGATTAGACCAATTGGGATAAGAGCCAGTAATCTTCCTTCTAAATTGACCAAGTGGAGTGGGAAAAAGAATAACATTTATTATCTGGAGAAAGATACAAGTCTATAGATTGAAATATTTTATTTGTGACAAATATTAAAATTAATTTTTAAAATTCTTAATGTGTATTTATTAGTTTACTAGTTCAAATTAAAAAGATGGGTTTACTTTCAAAAACAGTAACAAATTATACTGTCTTAAATATTCAAGATGGAAAATTACATATTAAAGTCTCTGAAAAATTATGCTATAATTAGATGTTTTCCAAAATTACTTGACCATAATTTTCCTTTTTTTTAAGTGACACCAATTAACATTTTCCAAAAGTAGTGTGTTAAACTGCACAGTTTAATAAACATAAACCAATCATATGTTGCAAACTTTTGGGGGTAAAAGTTACATTGAAATACCATTATGGACTTGTACAACCACCTCCCCACACAAAAACAGTTAGATCCCTACCTGTATTAGTTTGCTAGGGCTACCATAACAAAATACCATAGACTGGGTGGTTTAAATAATAGAAACTTATTTCCTTACAATTTGGAGGCTAGAAGTCTAAGATTGAGGTGTCAGCAGGGTTAGTTTCTTTTGAGGCCTCTCTCCTTGCCTTGGAGCCAGCCATCTTCCTCATGTGTTTTCACAAGGTCTTTCCTCTGAGTGAGAAGGTATGTGTCCTAATCTCCTTTTATAAGGATACCAGTCATATTGATTAGGGTCCACCCTAATGATCTTATTTTAACTTACTTCTTAAATATCTCTATCTGCAAATACAGTCATATTCTCAGGTACTGGAAGTTTAATTTCAACGTATGAATTTGGGGAATGTAGGGTCAGTGACACAATTCAGTCTCATAATACTACCAAAGGAAAAATAAAAATTTCTCAGACTTCCAGCCAACATTAACAGCCAGAAGACATAGAACATTTTACTCAGGGTTTTGTGGAGCAAAAAAAAAAAAAACCATTATACAAGCTAGTGATTCTATACCCAATCATACTGTAGTTCATATTAGAAGACAAATTAAACAAATTTTCAATTGTATAAAAACTCAGAAGATTTACTCCTATTGCAAGATATAAAATTCAGTAATCATAAAAATTTATTATAAAATAATGTGTACAAAAATATAGCTGTGTTAAAAATAGGACTTGAGAAAGTAGATGGATGATATTAAAATAAACTGTGATTATATCTTGAATCTGAACTTCCAAAAACAAGTAAAGGGATGAATGGGGATTAAAATTATCAACTTAATACTGTAACATTCATTTTAGTTATATCAATAGGTATGACTTAATCATGATGTTTATAACTAGTATATGTATTTGTTCTTTTTCCTTAAAGGTAAACATTTGTAAAAATAAAAACAAGTATAAAACTTCCAAATTGTAAGAGAAAACAAAGAAAGCATAGTTACTCAAATCAGCTGTTCTCAAACTTTTTGGTATCAATACTCTTTCACACACTTAAAAATTATTTTTAATTTTTGTGCTCTTTTGAGATCTCAGAAGAGCTTTTGTTTATGTGGGTTATATATAAACAATTGTCATACTAAAATGAAAACTGAAAAATTTTAACACACAATAATAGACAAATACACATTCCATCCACAATTGGAACAAAGACATCATTTTTTGTTATGTAGCCTCTGGAAAACTCAGTGTACGCCTATGAGAAAATGAGAGTCAAACAAGGCAAATGTGTTAGTTTTATGAAAATAGTTTTGGCTTTGTGGATCCTTGAAAGGTTCTTGGGGACTCTCAGGGGTTTCCAGATAATTGGTTGAGAACTACTGATTTAAATACAAAGTAAAAGAATAGGACACACCAATAAATACAACATGAACTTGAAAAAAAAAAAAGACTGAACTTTATCTTAAAGAGACATTATAAATAAAGATTAAGAACAAAAATAAATTCACTTTTGATGTAAAAACATCTGTAGTTTGGTCTTCTCTTTTCTTCTTCTAAAGAGACTGGTCTTACTAATGCACCCATGGTCTCTGTTTTCCAAAATTTAAAGGGCAGCTTTCAGGCATAATGTTTTCAGACTGCCAGTGACATTCCCCAAAACATACCCTTTCATAAACGTAATTTCTTCCTCAGCTTCTATGGTGCTATTTTCTGTCAGTTCCCTTCACATGTCTTTCATCATTGCTTTTATTTGATTAGTTGGTTACTTTTGTTTGTTTGTTTGTCTGGACTTCGCATTATACCATTACGTAATCTGCTTCTTCTGATCAACACTTAAATGTCTGTCCTTCCCTGATTTCTGTTCTTCACCTTCTTTTTTTTCCCTTTGAACATTTTCTTTAGAACATTTCATCCACTCTCCTGGTTTAATCAGACCTTTTGGATGATCCCTCCCAAAATTTTAACTCATATATTTATATATTTTTGTATAAGTTCATATAACACACTGCCTAAATGACAAACTTGCTTGAATATAAAACAGCCCTTTCAAATTCAACATATTCAAAACTGTATTAAGAAAATTTCTCTCCTCAAAACGGTTTTTCCTTATACTCCATTCGATTAGTAATTAATTATCTTGATTTAAACACTTTATTTACTTATTTTACTTTCTATTTCTAGTGGGCTAATCCAGAGCTTTTTCATATCTTACTTGATCTATTGTCAAACCCTCTTCTGTGACCTCCTACCCACCATTCAAGCCTTCCTTTGATCTACATTCAGAGCAATCCTCCTAAAGGCCAAATGCTGCCATTTTAACCCAAATTTAAAGCCTCCATCTCCCACACAGCATCTTAATATGACATACAAGGCCCACTATCTACCTTTGTCATGTAATTTCTGCACACTTTTCACACTGCAAGTTATAACTTATGATTTCCATATACTATGCTGCCTACTTAAGATGTTTTCCAAAGTTTTTTCCTTGAATGATTCTTATCCTTGAAGATTCATCTTACGTATCATATCCTCTGAAGAAATCTTACTGTCATAGCCAATATGTATCATTATATTGAAATGGTAGCTTACACAGATTCTTCTCCATCACAATACTGTAAACTCATTGGGGCGTACAAATGACGACATATTTTATACCCTCTATGCCAAGTATGAGCTAGTGCTTGGGACATGAGCATAAATGTTTAAGTGAGTTTAATTTATTTCAAAACAGGGTGGTAACGGTAAAAAATAAACAAATAAATAAATATCAATGAAATTTAGTAGATAACCTAGAAATATACCCTTGAATATATAATAATTATATATGTAATAAAGATGGCTTCAGGTGGAGTTAGTCAAAATAGAGGCCTGATTGAATGGATTAATCACTTAGAAAAAAAAAAAACAATGTAACAATAACATAGATTAAATAACTAAAATAATATATATATAATAAAGTAATCATAAAGATACATCGGGAATAATCAATCTGAGACTACAGGAATTCTTAGAAAATGTGAAATATATTTACAAAATAATAGTAAGAAATTATTACAAATTATTAAAACTCATGGCAGTTTTAAAGTTCTCTAGATAAATAAACATTAAAGCCCCTCTCACAAAACAAATCTTTAAAAATTACTAAGAATAATATTTTCAACAAAAGTGATAAAATATTTGCTCAATATATGAAAACTCATTAAAACAACAAACAAAATAGCAAAATGCAAATAAAACCTAGAAATAATATGATCAGGAGGTTCACAAAAGATAAAATAGAAATAACCAAGCAGCATGTTTTCAAATGTTCAATCAAAATTTTTTAAATAGATGAAATCTTCATTCATTACTTTTGCAAATGAAAATTATAATGTCTAATGTTTGTGATGGGCTAATGAAATTGATCTCAAGGGGTGCTAATGACATTGCTAATAACTGCTGGATATACTTTGAGAAAATGCTTGGCAATAAATCTCAAATACAATAAATATTTTTTATCTCATTTGAACTGACCTATTTCTAAAACTCTATACAATAAAGTATAATTCAAAATGTGGCAATAGATATATACATAG
Organism: Macaca fascicularis; assembly: GCF_037993035.2. Classification (NCBI taxonomy): domain Eukaryota; kingdom Metazoa; phylum Chordata; class Mammalia; order Primates; family Cercopithecidae; genus Macaca; species Macaca fascicularis. Next base: position 157,026,187 of record NC_088377.1, read on the forward strand.
AGAGGTGAATATGTCAGTATTTATAATAAAAACACAAGTAAACAAACACATGTAAATGTCTAAAAGTAGAGAAATTCTTATCTAACATATGGTTTATCTTCTCCAAATACTATGACTCAACCATTAAAAATGATTTTTATGTATGCTTATAACAAAATGGAAAAATGCTTATGTTGGAATTTTAAGCTAAAAAAATGTATACAATTGCACATCAACTGTGATAAAAACTGTGGTTTTAAACTGATTTTAACAAAAAGAGAAAAGGAAATAACCCACAAAATTTATTTTAGAGGTAGATTTTTCTTTTTTGCTTAACTCCTAAATATTTACTAATACAATCCTACTACTTTACAGCAAAAGAAAATAATATAACTTTTTCAATTTTAAATATTCATGAAACTTCAAATATTAGGGATTTCTTAGCATTATAGTAATATTAATATTTTTATCCCTGATATGATATAGAATCTTAAGTCAACAGAAATTTTCTGCTGTGTTTAAATATATTCTCTTTTAATTATGATATTTTGGGGCTTACATACCAAGTTACTGATGTAGCAATTATGATTCACATGCCTAGTGTAAATCATTTTTCTATAAACAATATTTTTACTTTTATAAACACTATCTCAGATCTCTCTAGGAATTTAGGTATCTAACCTTTGTAATGGTTAAGAGCACAAGGTCTGAAAGTAGATTGCTTGGGTTAGTTCTGTCACTTACTGGCAGTTTGACCTTGGGCAAGTCATTTAACTTCATTGTATCTTAGTTTCCATATGTGTAAAATGGGGACAACAATAGCACTCACTATGTATGTTTAATGGGGATAAAATGATTAAAACAAGTAGAACATTTACAACAGTGCTGGGCAAATACTAAACACTAAATAAATGTCAGCTATTAACCATTATTACTGTAATATTATGTACAAGTACAGTAAGTCTATGTACATATGTATTATACATTATATAATTATACATACATTATTATTAGTTTTTCGTATGCATTATTCATTTGAAATCTCACCACAAGCCTGTGAGATAGATAGGGCAAGCATTATAACCATTCTTGCATATGAGTAATCTGTGTCTCACAGAAATTGGCTCACTTGCCCAGAGTTTGAAGACTAGACATTTTCACTGTTGGTGGATATGTAAATTGGTGCAGCTATTATGGAAAATAGTATGGAGTTTTCTAAAAAAAAAATAGAACTAGAACTACCATATATTTCAGCAGTCTCACTTCTGGGTATATAGCCAAAGGAGACGAAAGCAGTATCTAGAAGAGATATCTGTGCTGCCATGGTCATTGCACCATTATTCAGTATAGCCAAGATATAGAATATTGGTACCCCCCCCCACACACATGCACACACACATACACAATGGATTGTTTTTTGGCCTTAAAAAGAAAAAAAATCCTGCCGCTTGGGACAACCCTGAGGACACTATGCTAAGTGAAATAAACCAGACACAGAGAGAAAAATATTACACCATCTCACTTACATGTGGGATATGAAGAAGTCAGTCTCATAGAAACAGAGAATAGAATAGTAGTTACGAGTAGAAGGAGAGTGGGGAAAATGGGTGATGTTCGCCAAAGGGTAGAAAAATTTAGTTTTGCAGGATGAATAAGTTCTAGTGATCTATGCACAACATAGTGACTATAATTAATAATACTGTGTTGTATACTTAGAACTTGCTAAAAGAGTAGATAATAAATATTCTCACCACACACATACACTCAAAAAACTATGCAAAGTGGTGAATATGCTAATTAACTTAATTGTGTTAATTGTGGTAAGCATTTCACATGTACACATATATCAAAATATCACCTTGTACACTTTAAATATGTACAATTTTAATTTATCAATTATACCTCAAAAAGTCTGGGAAAATGAAAATGTATACATGTACCAGATAAAAAACGTTGACAAGACTATTCCAAAGTCACTCTAGGACCAAGGCTCATCATGACTAAAGTATCTGTATGAGATGAATTATTTGAAAAAAGGCAAGAAGCCAGGGATTTCTGTTTGTTTTTATTTCATATTTCAATATAAGTGGGTAGATACTTACCAATGCTAAACAACAGTCTAGGGCAAGAGGGAGTTCTGATTTATAACATTTGCCCATTTTCTGTTTTTATGCTATGAATATTATAGTCCATTTCAAGATATCCATCTGACGTCTTGGAATATAGTTTGGAAGAGACATGCTTGATCAGTTCTCCCTAACCAATATGGCTGGCTCCAGTACATCATTGACCATAAAGGAAAAAAGTGATCAGAAGTAAAACTTTGTCTGTGGTTGATTTCAACATTTAAATGAACATCAAAGCTATTTCTCTTGCAATATTGTATAGAAATTGTTGCTAACCAGACCACTTCAATTTTCACTTAAGACCTTAGAGCTGTCTCACGTTAGAATAACTAGTCAATTATAAGATCTCCTAGGCCACATCCTTCTGTGTTTTAGTGTAGCCCTGAACTACACCAGTTTCCCATTTCTAGTATATGTATAAGGAAGCATCGTTCTGAGATGTTTATTGAGATCTTTGTCTAAGTTATCAAGAAAACCACATTTATCGGTACTACTTCTCTTCTTCAGGGCAGGTCAAGGAAAGATGCTCAAAGCTTCCGTTGATCTTTATTCAGATCTTCCTCCGACCTTTTCAAATATAGGTGCCACCCTTTTTCAGAAGGGCAGGTTTCTTATTCCTCTACATTCCAGTACTATAGGTCCTTGACAGTATGAGTGACCTGACTTTGCTGAAAGGTCAGAAGGAAGAATTGTTCTATGATTTTCCTATCACCTCTGAAAACTCAGAGTACTCAATGTGGATTCTCTACTAGTTTAAGTGAGCTTGAGATAATTCAGGTTACTTTTTGATGTATGTTCTGATTGCCAAGAGCTATTTACTCAGAATTGACAGGTCAGGGGCTCCTGGATCCTTTACAAACATAAGTATATATATATTTGAATCATCATTGGTTTCCAGCCTGGGCCACTGGCAAAACAGTCTTCACAGGGTAAGGCACAATAGAGTTGCATGTTGTCTTCTTGTCTCAAGTACCATTGTAGCAGTTTGCATTTTCTGAAATAAAATATCCAAAGGACTAAGCTGATACTTTACTGTTAAATTTCACAGTGCCCTAGACATATATTTAGTTATGGATCAGACCAACTTAGCAAAGTGTAATTGGTTATCCACAAGTCTGGTTCTGATGTGAGGTACTGGCACTACACATTCTTGAAATACAAGATAGAATTGCCTGTTGAACTTTTCAAAGATCATGGGTGATTAGAAAAACCCTCCTCTACTGACATGTGGAGAAAGTGACAATGCAGGAAAGCATCAGCTCTTGATTAGAAAGGCATAATCCTCCCTTTCCTTCTCATTTTCATACTTTCACACCATCTTCCCATGTAACACAGCTTCAAAACAGTCACTCAGGGACTGACTTCTAGATTTTTCTGTATTGAATTTGACAGTTGAGGCTTAATGATAAGTAACCCGCCTGCAGCAGAAATAACTTTATCTTGTGCAATATGGTAAGCCCTGGTGGTAGAAGGAGTGAGAGAAACAGTATTCATTAAATAACTTTATGTAAATATATTGCAGCATGGGTACCACAATAACACACCACACTTACAATGCTGCAGCGTCTAACACTGACTCCAGCTACTCCAGCTGTTTTTTAATCCATAAGAAATGCTACCTAACAAACTAGAAAGAGAAGATAAAATGTTTTTAAAAATCAGAATGCATACGTGTCAATTTACCATCCTCTAAAAGCTGACCCTGAGACAAGGATTCAGGTGCAAGTAAACTGGGAGGTGATCCCAGGAAGCAGAGTGAAAGAATGAAGAAGTGAGAAAGAAAGGAAAGAGGGCCATAAAGAGGGTGTGTTGATGGGTAAGTTATCACCGTGAGCAACTGGACTTAAATCCTCCTGGGAATCTTCAGAGAGACAATGGAAGCACATCTCCAAGGTAGAAGATAACTGGAATACTTAACCACCTCCCTTCTCCCATTGGCTGATGGTGGCTCTTCTAGACTTTAAAAATGAGACACTTTGGGCCTGTCCTGTACTCCAAGTGAACATGAGCTCAGGCAGAAAGATACACTGTTGCTTAAGGTAGGAAGACATTGATGTATGCAATAACTGTGCATCAAAGCTTCAGGTGAACCCCGCGCTGAAGTAATCTGACAGAAACTGACAGCATCTCCTACAACACACCTCCTTCAAGCATGGCTGAGATGCGGCAGCCAGGAATGAAAAAACAAGAAATAAGGAATTAAAAAACAAGAACCATGTGGAGAAAGGAGATGGTGGCAGATACTGAGTAATCCACAGAAACCCACTCTGCCCTCTTTTCCCTCTTGTTGCTCTTCTCTTCTCAGAAAATGTCCTGAGCTCACACTGACTGCCCATATACCTGCAGTCACACAGGCCCACAAGTACTACCATCTTCTCCATTCCTTAGCCCGAGTCTTCCTCTCTTCTTGTCAAAATTAAACTGACCTGCCCTGCTGTCCATTTTCTCAGATACTTTCTACTTTCAAAAGTAACCTATTGTTGCCAGCTAAACTCTTGTGTACCATAAGCTTGTTGATTAATATGTTTTCTCACCCAAGGATATTTATAATTTGTCAGTAGACCAATGGATATTTTATGAATTAAGGTATAATTAATGGTATACTTCTAGATAAAATGGTGGGTTGGTGGTAGAAGAATTTGGAGAGATAAGGACATTCTTAATTACCGATGATATTTTTTCCCCTAAAAGGTGAGAAATATGCCCCCATTTGGAAGTTCATATTGACTAATATTATTTTGAAATCACTGAGCTCAGCTTTAATTATCCCTATTTATTATTTAACTTTGTGTAAGATATGTTTGTCCCCAACATATTTTACAAAAGAACTATTTAAACAATGTTGAACCTGTTTTATTTATTACATTTAAATATAATATTTGGCATTTTCAAACAAATACATGCTGCAAACATACATATATAATATATAAATACAATAATATATTGTATACATTTTATATTCGTATACAAAAATAATAAATATATGTGTATATACAATAATAAATCAAATACCTGTGAACCTACTGCACAACCCATGAATGACAAATTTGCCAATAACTTCACATGCAGCTATATGCTCTTCCCTATACCCCTCCCTACCTCTCCCCCGGAAGTAAATAACTCCATCCTGAATTGTTCCTTTATCATTACTTTGCTTTTTTACAAAATGGCTTTTAGCACAGACGATTGACGAATAAACAATACATTGGCTAATTTTGTTTGTTTTTGAGATTTATGAAAACATATGTGGTATTATGGGACTTGTGACTTTACAAATTTTATTTTTCAATGTTATATTCCTAAGAGTAATTTTTATGTTTGGATGTAACATGTAGCCGCACAGCGTTTCTCTTCACTGTTGTGTAAAATTCCGTTATAAATATATTTTAATTTATTTATTTTGTCTCCTATTTACTTACATTTGTATCATTTCCTCATTTTGCTATTAAGAGTAATGTTCATATAAAATATTCTTGTATCTGTTTTTTGGTGCACCTGTGCAAGAATATGTACCTAAATATGCAGGTGATGATTTACATACTGAGATATAACAAAATATGGAAATGTTCAACTTTATAAAATAATCACCATTCTTTGCAGAAGTTGGTGGGAATGAGGGACACTGGCTGTCCTTTATGCAGCATGCTAAGTTCCACCAGAAGTCAGGAGTCAGATTTTGTCATTATAAGCAACCGCCAAGAACAGAAGAAGGTAGCCACCTAAAGTAAAGTCAGTGTCCAAGCTCATTCATATTCAGTATTCTGCAAGGAAACGAACAAATAAACAAACAGGTATTAAATAAAGCAAAACAGAAATCAACAGGAAAATCGTATTTTTCCTTTCAAAAGGATACCGTTCAGGAAAAGAGAGACAAGCGTGCTATGCTTCCACAAACCCTCCTTGGATTGTTCCACGTCCCTTTCCCCCAGCTTGTGGGTGATTTGGAGCTCAGCAAATGCACAAATATGTCATGTGCAACCTTTAAATAGCCGAAGACAGCTAGATATGCCAGCCTTGTTGGAGATATCATTGGAAAGCCCACCACAGTTGACAAATAATAGAGATTTTTGGGGGGACAACAGTGGATTCTATGCATGTCAGAATTTTTTTGGGGGGGCAATTTAGTCTTTAGTAGTGGTTCTACTGCTGTGATGGGTTTACTGCTGTGAATCCAGTAAGTTATAGAAGAGACAGCTGTCTGTGCTTAATTGACTATTTCAGTCCCAATGTTTTCCTTGAGATGTAATCATGTCACATAGGCATATACTCGTATAACAAATACACTAGGTATGTGATTAACTTGTATCATTTCATAAAAGTTGTTCCATATTGTTGCTGTTTGCCAGTATAGCTTAAGTGGTTCACTGTCCTGAACAAATATCTAAGCCATTAATATGCCCTATTAATTTGTACAAAAGAGTCTTTTTTTTTTAATCAATATTGGGATGATGCTCTATGGCCAGGAAAACTACCTGAAATTAGCCTACTGTGAAAAACATCGACTGCTGTAAGATATAAGCAGTTTAGCATATGTATGGCATGTGACATTCCTTGAGATTTTCCCATGTCAGAGGGACACTCTTTCAGTCACAGCAAGTCTTATTGGCTACCAGTAAGCCAGAAGGTGGGAAAGCAGTAAGGGAGGTTATCTATGGGAATAAGGGTCTGTGCATATAATTTGCTAAGATATCAGTGATGCTTTTTTTTTTTTCTATTACACAATGCAAAATTTGGGAGGCTTATCTCATCTAATGGATGTTTAGTGCAAAGAGCACCCACTGTGGAAGGAGGCTGTCAGGTCAGAGTCAGATAAGTGAGGGTTGCTGATCAGTCCAGATGCCAAGGATAACTAACAGAGTCTAATTGCCAAAGGCTTCAGTAAGTCGTGAGATTGCTCTAAGCCACCTATAATTTCATGGGATTCTGAAGGAGGGAAGGAGCTCCAATGCAGGGGCTGCTTTATTTTTACCTAAACTTCTTCCAAGGTTTCTTCTTATAGGGATCTCCTCTCAAATTTGACAGCTCACTTGGTGATTTGGTATAGGAGCTTTACATTCTTAGTTGTGGAGCATACTGTTTCTAAATCCACAGACCCCCATCTAAGGCTGAGCTTTATCCTAAGGTTAGAGATATATATGTATATTTCTGACTCTTCATGTCTTTTTACCACATTTTGATAATTTTTATAAATAATTCCATTCACTAATTCATTCATTATTTGTGTTTTATCTGCTGTTTAAACTCTTCATTGAGGTGTTTTATTTTATTTGCCTTCTATACTTCTGTTTTTCATTTTCTAGGTATAATCTCTTTTTTTTTTTTTTCTTAAATCTGTCAGGTTAAGTCCTGTTAGGTCTTGTTTCATGCTCATCTTTGTTAGCGCACCTTTTGTTTCTTTAATCATTTCAAATGTAATTACATAAGTTGCCTGGTAATTCCACTATTAGTATTCTTTAGTGTCTACAACTTTACATGCCTGATGATCTTCATTTGTAAGTGCATTACTCAATGTTTATCTGCCCTGTGGGCCTAAATTTTGAGAACTTTCCTCCAAAAAATATTTTCTTTTGTGGGTGAGTGGGAGAGACACCAATCTGGAATCACTTCAGTTCTCTCCTTATTTTGCAAGGGAATGCCTGCCCCGATTTCTTCACTGCACCAGAGGAGACTCAGTGTCTTAATAGCAATGTCCGTCTGTCTAGTTTCAGCTCAAATCCATCATTGGGGTTCCAGATCACTGTTAGTGTATACATGTATGTGAGAGGACCAGGGAGGTCTTGAAAACATTCTCCACATCTTAAAAAACTAGCCATATGTCCCAGAATACCTTAAGCATAATATAGTTGCTTTATAGTGGAAGAATCCATTAGAACATTCGATTGGCCAGGTGCAGAGGCCCATGCCTGTAATCACAGCACTTTGGGAGGCCAAGGTGGGTGGGCCACTTCAGCCAGGAGTTCGAGACCAGCCTTGCCAACATGGTGAACCCCTGTCTCTACTAAAAATACAAAAATTAGCCAGGCGTGGTGGCTCACACCTGTAATCCCAGCTACTCTGGAGTCTGAGACAGGAGAATCACTTGAGCCTGGGAGGCAGACGTTGCAGTGAACTAAGATCGCACTACTGTGCTCCAGCCTGGGGTACAGATTGAGATTCCATTAAAAAAAAAAAAAAAAAAAAAAAAAAAAGACATCCAATTGGCCAGAACAGAAATTTTTCAGTAGTCGTATAGTTAATATACATTGGTATGTTTAGAACATTTGTGATTCAAGGTACAGAACTTGGGAACTAATGAAATGTCCAAAACACTAGATTTCAGAGGTCTTAGGTTTAATCCTTTTAACCACTTCTCTATTATGATTTAATTTGTTACTCTATACTGATTCCTCTATTAAGTAAATATCTATGCATATATGTTATCTCGGGCTCAATATTCTGTTCTAACAACCTTTTTTTATATTGAGTAAATAGCAACTAGAAAAAGTAACATGTTTGAGTTTCAAACTTATACAATTTTTTTTTTCTGATGATTTAGAGTAAAGTGACCACAAGTAAGTAGTTGAAGGGACAAAATGACTGATAGCTTGGAAAATCTATAAAATAAATACAGAGTTTTCTATCTTTTTTTTTGATGAATCTGAAGTGTTATTAACCAATTAAGGTTTTTAAAATGACTTTAAAAACAGCTCTCTCCTCTTCTATCAGGTGTCTTCCTTGATTTACATGTGACTAACTCAGAAAATACATATAAATATTTTGTTTACTATATAATTGATGCAGACTTGTTAATAAGCCAGGAATATACACTCTATTTTCTGGAAGAAAATGTATGAATTTCCTCTTTTGATCAATTCGAATGCTTTATTTTTGAATTACTGTGTTTATTAAAGATTACTTATATATTGAATTAGCATATTATAACTCAATAATTTTTCTCAACCTTTGGGAATATTGTGATTTTGAAGATACCTAATTGAAGGCAACATTAAAATTTGAATTCTGCAATCCGGACTTTTCTAAGAAATATACAGACACATGAAAGAATCTACAGGTTTAACTGTAAAAATTGTAAATTTTTTCCTTAAATGTTTTTTGGTTGGCATTTAACTCTGTATATCTGATGTTTACTCATATCAACATATAACTAACTTTCTTATATTTAAATGACCACATAAATATACTGCCACTATAGATAGATATTGTTTTAAGTTTTAGTTATTAAAATCATACCAAAATGAGTACTGGAAAATATATCCTTGCTCACTTGGATAAACTATCCATAAAAAAATTCTTAAAAGCAAAATACTGGATTAAAGGCTAAATTAACATCTTCTCAAAGAAATTGCACAGATTACCTTCTCCCTTATAGTTTCTGTGATTGCCTCCTCCCCATATCTTTGCCCACACTGTTATCAAATTCAATTTTTGCCATTCTGGTGGTTGTGACATGTGATGACAATTTTCTTCTACTCTGTGTTCCTCACCCATTCCTTATCTCTGTCCTCTACTTCAAAAATTTATGCTGAATTTTGGATCTTCTGGATAAAACCCCCAAATCTTTTAATATTTATCTCCTATTTTTTTTTGACTTTTGCTCCAAACGCCAAAGCATTTCTTTCAGTTTCTTACTCAAATCAATTTTTTAAAGATTTTTTTTCATTAGGTTGGTTGTTCAGTAGTTTCGTGATTTTCTTTTTTCATTTTGCAATCATATTTTAAATTCTCAGAGACTCATTTTGTTCTCAGATGAACACTTTTATTATTGCAGCTTGTGGAACACTTTCTCAAATCTAAGGATACGATTTCCCAGTATTACCTCTATTTGTTGCTAGTGATCCTTCCCTTTCAACCTAAATGTCTGCTGATGCATAGTTGTAGATTCACATTTGTAGATGAAGGACCAGGTCGGTTAGTATAATTAGCTGGCAATCATTCCCCCAAAGATGAGCAGTCAGTTCTCTAAATCACCTGTTCCTTTGAACGGGAGTTGGGAGCAGGGCAGGGAGGAAGAGGCATGCTGGCTGTAGTGTCTGTGTTATTGTACAAACTTGGCCGGCCGGTAAGGTGTGCTTGGGATTTATGTGGCTTGGGCGGATTAGCAGGTGGGGATCCATTCCAAAGCCAGCATTTGGTAAGGTTTCCCGTGTAGGTGGAGGTGCTTTTGCTTCTTGGGCCAATAGATGCTTCCTCTTCTGCCCTCCCAGTTCTTCATGGAGGTAGTAAGGATCTAAGTGAAACTGTCCACTTTCTTTCCCCACTCTTATCACCTCTTCTCATAAGGAGGTCTCCCTTCTCAGATCATTTCGATTTTTATATTTATTAGTTTTAGTTTTTACAAGAGTGCTTATGAAAGTGGACCTTCTCTTGAACATTAACCTATAAGGAGGGGATGGGATCAAAGGATCTTGCTTGTCCCATGCCCCGATGGCTGCCTCATTGCCCAATAATGTTCTTTTCTTTTCCTCTGGAAAAAAAAACAAAAAACCACACAATAATTTCAACTATTTTATTGAGGTATAATTCACATGCCATAAAAATCTTTGGCTGACTCTAGGTTTAGCATTTCTCCTAGACTCTTGAGAAGTCCATACCATCCTTGGGGTTTTGAACAGTACCTTTTCTTCCCATTTTCCTCCCTCATTTACAATCTATCTTCCAAGCTTTTCTTAAACTTTCTGGCTCATAGCTGCCTTCTTTTTTATCTCCTATTTGCATCCTACTTCATTCCCTAAAAAAGTTCGTTTTTTGTTATTTTAATGGAAACTCTGGAGGAAAGAAGGTATAGCCATGGGCTTTTATCTGTTTCCTTCCCAGTTTCATGTTTTTATGACATAAGGTAGTGTATTATTGCATCTTTTACATGTATATTTTACAACTAGGGGACATAGGCCACATATCCACTGAAAATATAATTGGTTGATGGAAAAGATTACAAGAATCTACCTGCTCCCCATTTTGGACAGAAAATGGGAAGTCTCTGAAGAGATGATACTTTCAGAAGAATTCGTTAGAAGTAACACATGTTGTGTCACACAAGAACCCTGTACAGAAAGCACCAATAAGTATATGGTATTTTGACTCTAGAAAGCACAAAAAACAACTTACTTGATTGATTTAGATATGACTGTATGTACTTAAAAATTCGGTCAGTGTTGTTTGATACATCACACACACACACAAACGCACACACACCAGCATATGTGTGTGTGTGTGTGTGTGCGCGCGCGCGTACATATATATGTAGGTATATTTCAATACAAACATGGTTTTAGGTTCTATTACAATATATATTTATGGTCTCACTATTCCATGGCTTTCTATACTTCTCATGTAATACATTCTGTGACAGTCTCACATTAAACCATCTACCAGAAGGATTGACATTAGTTATGGGATACAGTAGTTGCAGCTCTTTAGACATATAACTACTGTGCCATTTTGATGTAATTCTGTATAAATTTCAAACATTTCTATTTAACATAATCAAGTGGTATGAAATCTTCTTTCTAAATGGTAAGTATACAGTACTAGCTCAATTGGCACTTAGCAACGGTCCTTTTACAATATGCACAATAGCTTCCAGCAGGGAGTTTTTAAAGGACCATCCTTTGAGAGCACAAACTCACACATGTACAATCAGTAGACATCAAGGTTCTATCTCCAGCGCCCCTTGAGATGTTATTTAGCTAATGTACAAATGTTACAGCTAAGCTGTTAAGCCTGAAAAATAGAACACACAGCTGTATGCAGGTACACTCATTTTTCATTCTCTTGGCTAATATCTTCATATTCTAATTCTACATAAAATAATATCTGGAATGATTTGGGATAATTTTTAGAGCATAGGCATTTTTATCTTTTCAATATGCTAGGAGCATTTGTGAGTATAATTTTTCATAGTACCAGAGCACTGTGAAGTGGATATGCACTGAAAGAAGTTGCTTGATTATATAATACTTAGTTTTTCTGTCAGATTATAATTATGCCATAGGCTGCTGACACTTTTCATTGTAACAAAGGACATACAATCCAGTATTATTTGACTCTACAGCACACCCCTGGGAGATGGGGACCAGGTCTTATTCATTGTTGTATCTTAGTATACTTGGTGCCTGCCACATAGCTGGTACTCAATAATTACAGGAATGCATAAATTAATACATGAATATGGAAACTAAATTTAAAATAAACCAAGGTATTATTTTATATATTATGTACAAAAGCTAAATTGATTGACACCATGCTTTTTATATTAAGAAAAAAAAAGACATTATACATTTTTCAGAGCACACACTACCATATTTCTATCACATTTCTATTTTCTTCACTGACCTAATAAATCAGTATTAGATATATCTACAACATTAAGGTTACAGTAGGCCCAACTGGAAATTTCTAACGGGATTTCATTATCACATTTTTTTTTACCCTGTTCGAAGTTTATTCTGATGCAGCTTTCAAAACATGAACAGAATAATTAGCAGAGTGCTGTGCTGAAAATGTACCCGAAAGGATCACTGTTTTCAATCTCATTTCAATCCAGACTCCTCTTCACTGTGCCCCATCTCTTAGCCTACGCTGACATAACTACTTGCCATTTCCATCTCCCTGAGCTGACTTCCTGGTACCAATGAGGTTATATGAAAGGAAGAAGGGAACACAGCAAGTCCTTGACGGTTCAAATCCACCTTTTCCCCCTGTAGTTTGAACCTGTTAATTGACAAGCCTTGCTTTGTGTAAGCTGGTATATGAGGTTGCTGTTTTCTCTTTATCACAGTTGTGTGTTTTTGAGTGATCGTGGAATCCTGAAGTGAGAAGATGAAGTTATTAAGCTGGAACAGCAACATTGTACTTCTTTCTTTTGTTATGTGTTTCAAATTCCATTACCAAATTTTGTTGTGAAAATATCTTGATTTGGATGTCTCTAGACAAATGTTAGTGTCTCTTCTTCTCCTTTGACATCTTCATCCTGTTCTGACCACAGTCTGTAATGTCATGGTGACATTAATTTGTGGCAGGTGGGAATTTGGAAAGTGGGTAATCAACCTCCTCCCATTTGACTGACTCAAAACTGAAGTTAAAGATTGTGTCTAGTTTAGATTACAATAACGGTAGCAGATCATTTGGCTCCAGGTCACTGTTTACAGTTTCTTCCAAAATTGCTACAGAAAGTATAGTATAGTCCTCTTTCAGTATTCATGGGGGATTGGTTCCAGGACCTCCCTCAGATACCAAATGCCATGGATGCTCAAGTCCTTGGTATAAAATAGTGCAATATTTGCATGTAACCTACCCACATCCTCTGGTATACTTTATTTCTAGATTACTTATAATACCTAATATAATGTAAATGTTATGTAAATGGCTGTAAGGAGGTTTTGTTTAGGAAATCATGACAAGGAAACAAGTCTGTAGATGTTCAGTACAAACGCAATTATTATTATTATTATTATTATTATTATTATTTTGAGACGGAGTCTTGCTCTGTCGCCCAGGCTGGAGTGCAGTGGCGCCATCTCGGCTCACTGCAAGCTCCGCCTCCCGGGTTCACGCCATTCTCCTGCCTCAGCCTCCCGAGTAGCTGGGACTACAGGCGCCCGCCACCACGCCCAGCTAATTTTTTTGTATTTTTTACTAGAGACGGGGTTTCACTGTGTTAGTCAGGATGGTCTCGATTTCCTGACCTCGTGATCCGCCTGCCTCGGCCTCCCAAGGTGCTGGGATTACAGGGGTGAGCCACCGCACCCGGCCAAACGCAATTGTTTAAGAAGTATTTCCCATCCCTGATTGGTTGAATTCATGAATGTGCTACCTATGGATATGGAGGGCCTACCATATTCACTTAATTCAACTCGGAGATTCATTAAACTTAGCAGTTCATAGATGAATGGACTCTTGTTATGAAGTCAAACCAAGCTTTGTTACAGAAATAAAAAAGAAAATTTGAGAGGCCTTGTATTGGTTGTAATCCACTTGTTAAAACATATTGTACTTATGTTTAATCCCAGACATATCAAATAATTTTTCCTTGTTCTTGCTACATTTATTCAAATGTGAGAACATTTAGGCAAGACAAAAAAGGGTACTTGGAAAATGTGGCTATTTTAATTGCCTTTGCCTTTGCAAAGCCATCTCCCCTTTTCTACACTGGTATTAATGTTAATTTGAATCATCTTATAAATAAAGAGGAGTAATAGAAGATCACCGTTAGCACAATTGCCCACAAAATGACACAAGTACAAACCATATAGTTAAGCATGAGAAGGTACTTAGGATTCTGTGTCTCCTTATGCAACCTCCTTTTCAGCCTCTCTGCTAACAGCCTTCGAGTGCACTTATTGGTCGGGACAATACAAGATGGGCATTATGTCCCTCTGTCTGCTGAGTTATTTAACAGTGATCCGAAAACTCTCAAGTAAGACTAACACTGTGTAAGTTTAATGGAAACTGGCAATCTGCCACTGAAGGCTTTTGCGAAATCCAAATTAAGGCAATTCAAAAGACTCTAAAGTTTGCAATGGGATAAAGCCAGGAAACTTATGCTATCATTCGAACTCTGCTTTCTTTCCTACAATTTGCAGGTGATAGCTGGCTTTAAAATTTTACTACAAAACATGAAACTTATCAAAACCGTGGAAATATTGCTCATATGTATATAAAAGAGGATAGAAGGGATTTTTGTCTTGAAACTATTGGTCTCCATATTGTATTTTCATTTGCACGCAACAATATTTTGGATTCACAACATATTGTTCACAGAATTAAGAAGTCCCTTAAAATTATTTATACAAATAAAAGTTCCTCCTTTAGATTAAAACCTTTCAAGTTATTTTCAAATATAAGTTTCTGAGCAATGAGGAATATTAACTAAGCACACTTACTGCTTTCACTCTAAAATTTAATTTTTAGAATAACTAGAGCTGGTTAGAACTAATTGTTTAAACTGGTCAAAGCTAAATTATTGGCTACCTCACAATTTGAAAAGCCGTAACCAATTTAAGCCATTAAAATCATCTGTGGACTCACATAGTAAGCCAAGTTTTGGGTGGAAAGGATCCAAAGTCCCTGAGATATTAAATTTAAAAGCCCACTCTCTTACCTTTACAACTCTAAATTACAACATTATGACCCTGATGCAATATATATTTTAAGAGAGTGTTGTGGTACAGTACCGTATATAATTATTTCACTCCTAGGCAAAAAGACCCATCATTCAAAGGGGATAAAGCTTTAAAAAAAGTTATAAAGTCTATTTCTTAAGAAAAATATGTCATTTACATCACTAAGTTCTACTATACAGTTGTGTCCTATCAAATTTTGGGATCCCTGCCTAATATAATATTATTTTTTCAAAATTGTTTCTAACTCTCTTTGAGATACAAGCCTGAGAGCAAGTCATTTTTTAATGGCAAATAAATAAATAACTCCAAAATGAAAAATCATCAAAATGAAAATGATCTTCTACAATGATTTTCAGTCTTATCAAGTATTTGATAATCTAAACTTAAATATCATTGTTCTAAGGTTTCGGCCCCAGCAGCTTATACAATTGTTTTCACTGCCAACTTAAACTTACTTTTTAAATGAGTAATTTAAGCCAGAAAAGTTAAATATTATTTGGCTTTGCTTTTGAGTTGGAAATAGAGTTTGAGTTGGCTCAGTGATAAGCTAAAACAAAAAAATCTGCTCCTACTGAATCACATGTAGATCTACTTAAGTTCTTCTTGCATCTTTCCATAAACCACCGAAAAGCAAATAAGCAAAAAGTAGTATGTGCACAAAATAAATGCATTTCCTAAGTAAGGGTTTTTTGACAAAACTCCCGCATGTCTTTTGTTTATAATTACCTCCCAGAAGAAACATTTTTCTTTGTGTTTCAACTTGGAATTTCATAAAATATTGAAAGAACATTCTATACCATAGTATGCTATGATTTATTTAATTCATCATTATGCCTATGCCCTTACAGGAAGATCATTTCTTCTGTTTACACTGTATTATGATTTGTTGGTTCCATTTGAATCTATAACAACACACACACACACACACACACATACACACACACACGATAGAGAACATTCACTACTGATAAAGTTTTAGATTTGAATTTTGAGTAAAACAAATGGACTGTAATATCTACTCTTTAAATATGAATGAAGAAGACAAATGACTGAAATAATATGTATTCATAGTGATTCTTTGTATTATCTTTTCCGATGAAATGAAACAATCTGCCTGTTTACTTAAGGTGGACTCTTTCTTGTGGCAGCATAAAAAGTCTTCACTCTATATCTTTTCCAGGTACCAGAGCAATTATCGAATTTTTCTGACCTTCATGTTCCATTTCAGGAAGGCAATTACTTAGGAATGAACCAGTAAGGGAATCCGTTTTGAGAAAAAAAAAAAAAATTGTCCTGGTTAAGAAATTTCTAATAATTTCAAAGTAGAAATAGTTCAACTCAGCAAAGTTGACTCTAAAATCCTGTACTATAAGTAAATACAGTTTTCTTAGACCAAAATAACCCAAAACCTAGATTCTTTGTAAGAGAATCCCACATTAGTGAAGAGTAACTCGAAGTTAAATTTCCAAGGTCATGTATCTCACTTTTATTAGTAGTTAGGCTGACTCTTGGAAGATATACTTTCCCCATTCTTATTTTGGCCTAAGTATGAACAAAAGCTCTTTGGCTTCATACACTTTAACATAGGCAAAGTTGGAACTTAGACAATACTTTGAAGATTTGAAAACTTTATTAAATAATTTGGGATATCAAAAGAAAAACATACACAAAATTACCAGAAATACACAAGCGCTTGGGTAAAAATTGCAATATAACTGAATATATGTGTTTTATTATCACAGGCCTTTATCTCAAAGAGTTCACAGTCTAGTTAAATAATGTGCATATTAAGAAGTATGCATGAGAGAATGTAATACTTGCAATATTAATTGTGCAAGGAACACTTGAGTTATTAGAGAAGGCTTCAAGAGAGGCTAAAGGATAGTGATTACTCTCAATGTTGTATTAGGTCTAGCACATCCAATTCTCAAGAGCTAATTGTGTACATCTCTTCTCAAGTCTCAGTGTTTAGGAAGGCCATATTGGTAGCTTGAAATTGGCTTTGGTGGGAGTATTTACACCACCAACATTGGCAAATACTACAAATCAGGGATTTTTGTTTGTTTTTGGATAGCCACTAAACATCTACCTACCTGCATACTACTGGTTACTCACCAGTGGGACAAAGAAGGAAAGGGGATCCAGGCAGAGACAGCACATGAAAAGTGATCATTCATGATACAGCACAGTTTCAGTGAACTTCAAATCAATCTCTTGCTAGAACATAATGTATGAGAAGAGAAAGACAATATGTACCTCAGAATAAGTATGCAGCAATTTGACAATGGTGAAGACTAGTAAAGAATGTCAGAGAACTTGGGTCATATCCAACAGATCAATGTTTCACGTAGCGTGGTCCTTCAATCACTCACATTAGAACCACCCAAAAATTTAAGATTCTTGAGTCCTTTTTGAAACCTACTGAATAAGAATCTCCTGGAAGTAGACTTGTTAATATATATTTTAAAGACATGTTCCAGATATCTTAATATTAACTCAAGTTTGAGAAATGCATCAAATATTTTTAGGTAGGTGAAAATATCAGCTTTTAAATCTTATCACAGTGAGCTTGCCCCTAACCCATTCCTGGGAGGAAACTGAGGATGAAAGAGATGCTGCCTTTAGAAAATCCTTTGTATCAGGGTTTGTTCACCTCAGCACTATTGGCTGAACACTAGTGGCCGAAGACACTATTGACATTTGGAGCTGGATAGTTCTTTATTGTGAGGAGGTGTTCTGTACATTGCAGAATGTCCACCAGCACCCCCGGTCTCTGTGCACCAGATGCTAGTAGCAACTTCCCCAATTATGACCATCAAAAATGTCTCCAGATACTGTCAAATGTCCCCTGGAAGGCAAAGGTGCCTTGTTTGTACCATGCTGTCTATCTCTGGCTATTCCTTCAGTCGGCTTTACTGAAGTGACTGATAACGGGAATGACCTCACTCCACAGTTGAAACTCAATTTCCAACCTCCAGGGTTGACTTTATCATAGTAGAACTTGCAGGAAAACCATATGTTAGTATTCTACAGTGATCATATAATATGCATAGCAGCTGTTCCAGTATATTTACTTAGTAATGGCGTTGCATTTTCTTGAAAATAATATTGAATTAGCCAATATGTTCTGTGACTATTACTTAAAGTCCTCCCACCTTTCTCAACTCCCTGCACACACCGTAAACCACCTCCCCACACCCTGTGATGTATTTAAAGTTCTTTCCATTAAAATTACTTTTCTAAGGTTATGATCTTTCTGTAGAAATACTCTATTAAAATGCAAAAGCTGGACACCATTCACAAATAATATATTTTTAGCCTTAAATATATAAATATTTAAGTAAATATTTACTAACAGGAATATTCTTATCTAGACAGGCAGCTCCTTGATGAAAGGAATGATTTCTCCTTTATCTTAGTACCCATAGCACCTGCCATATATATCATCTGTTGCATAGGAGATTTTTAAAAAATATTTAAATCAATAAAAGAAACTATCTTCCAAAGAATAGTTGCATAGGACATAGGATTAGAACAAGTTTATTTTTATTTTTTAAATTCTTTCAGTTCTGCAATACATGTGCAGAAAATGCAGGCTTGTTACATAGCTATACATGTGCCATGGTGGTTGGCTATACCCATCAACCAACCCATCATCTACATTAGGTACTTCTCCTAATGCTATTTCTCCCATAGACCCTCACCCCCTGACAGGCCCCAGTGTGTGATATTCCCCTCCCTGTGTCTGTATGTTCTCAATGTTCAACTCCCACTTATGAGTGAGAACATGTGGTGTTTGGTTTTCTGTTCCTGTGTTAGTTTGCTGAGTATGATGGTTCCCAGCTTCATTCATGTCCCTGCAATAGACATGAATTCATCATTTTCACGGCTGCATAGTATTCCATGGTGTGTATGTGCCACGTTTTCTTTATCCAGTCTATCATTGATGGGCATTTCACCAAATCTTTGCTATTGTAAACAGTGCTGCAATAAACATATGCGTGCATGTATGTTTATAGTAGAATGATTTATAATCCTTTGGGTATATATCCAGTAATGGGATTGCTGGGTCAAGTGGTATTTCTGGTTCTAGATCCTTGAGCAATCGCCAGAAGCAACAAGCAAGAGGGAGCAAATAACCATGGCCAGCCCTTTAGAAATCTTCGACAAGCAATTTTTTTCCATTCTATCTCATTTTGCCCTTCTGATGCCCTTATTCAGCTTCTCTTCTTACTTACTCCCTAGATCCAAAAAGCATGTTTTGCCCTCCAATTTTCTCTACTTCTTGCCCTCGCATTGAAAATAAACTCGTTAAAGCTCATCATCACTGGTCATTAACAATTTTATTTTTAATGCAAGAGCAGGGAGTAGAAAACATTGTGGGGCAAAACATGCTTTTTGGATCTAGGGAGTAAGGAAGAAGAGAATCTGAATAAGGGCATCAGAAGGACAAAGTGGGACAGAAGGGGAAAAATTGCTTATCAGATATTTCTAAAGAGCTGGCCATGGTTATTTGATCTCTCTTGCTTATTGCTTTTTTTTGTTTTGTTTTTTTCCACAACACATTTTATTTGGTGATGTGGACTACTGGATAATAAATGAGACAACTTAAGGCAATGCCTCAAAATCTCTGCATTTTTCTGGTATGGTAACTTCCTTTTCATAGCTGATAAACTTCCAAATTTAAGAAAGTTCTGAATTTTTATAGATGGTGACTCACTGCTTGCTAGGATGGTGGCTTACTTGGTAGACTGCAATATTCGCCAGTGTGAATATTCCAGAGAATGCTCTTTGACAGTGCAAAGATTGTATTTCACAATATCTTGCTGGCATTTTACATATTGATTTAATGTCTCAAGTAGCTCTGAAGAAGATGTTTGGTATTTAGTAATTGATATTTCTACTGGGAAAAAATTTAATCGTATAGTTATAGCTTCAGATATTCTTTTGCAAATGTTTCCTAATGAAAGTTATACAGCTCATAATGTGTATTCTGGTAAGTATTGACATCTTCTAAAATTTTAGCAATCCTAAGTTGACTTTCATCGAACCATGGTTCACTTGCATTTGTTTGCCAAACTGTTGTGCCTCATAGGAAATTTGAATCTTGAAGAATACCTGTCAACTATCCTGATTACTCATTGGTTAAAATGCCATTGCCTAGTCTTAGTTGTCAGTCCTCACAACTTACAGCTGTCATTTCTTGCTTTTAGAAATAAATCAGATTGGCATTTTTTAAAGCATTATCGGAAGGATGCTATACTTTGCAAAACCATATGTGTGTGTGTGTGTGTGTGTGTGTGTGTGTATGCAAAACCATATACATATATATATAGAGAGAAAGAAAGAGTGAATGTACTCTTTTTATCTGGTTATGGCTTTATACATGCAATACTCAAAATTATGGCAGGTAAAAATCTCTCTCTCTCTCTCTCTCTCTCTCACACACACATATACACAAATACAGATGCAACACACACAACTTTAAGAGATTACTTAAGGATGAAAAAGAAGATTTTGTTGTTGTTGTTGTTGTTTGTTTGTTTTAATCAGGATTCTAAAAAGACCTCCTGAACAAGAATATTCCCTTTCTAGAACCTATAGTGCTTGAACTTCCATCATAGGCATTATCCTTTGAAATTTGCTTATTCTCATCTAAACAAGTGCAACTGCAATTAATTCTTGAATGAGGTAGTCTGTTAAATCCCTAATATTAAATTGACTTAAGGATATAACCATCTACTAACAGTAAGTTCTGAAAAAAGGAGAAAGAAAAATGCCAAAGAGTAGGCAAGGTAGATGGCATGGTCAAAGAACACTATCTACTCCATAATTTTGCCTGGGCATCATTGGTGACATAATCAAGCAGAGATGCTAGATGGCAATTGAAAGTTATATGAAAGGTATGATATGTCCATTATTTCTACCCTACCTGACACGGACATAGATGCAATAATAACGTTGTACAAAATTTGACATCAAACATTAATGTTCACAAAATCTTTCTTGAGAATCAAGATAATTAGGAACAAAATTTAATTTTCTTTGGCTATGTGACATCCACAAGAGATGCTAATTAGGACATCTCTACAGGTCTCTATTTTTAAAAGGAAAATATTAAGCTCTTTTGTTACATAAAAAGAAAATGTATTAAATACAAATAGAAAATATAATAATTTACTCTTCTGCCCTCATTTCTTTGAGTGTATGGTTATTATTATTACAAAGAATGATCTTATGTGAATTGAATGAAAAGTAGAAAAAACTGAACATTAATTAGCAAACATAATTTAATTTTTCCAGCCTTATTGTTTAATTATTCATTATTGGTATGATCATTTAGTTTATATTTGTGAATTGACACTATTTACAACAGAAATGGCTAAATATTTCTGAAGAAGTCATCTGTTTCCATTTAGATTCTGAAGAGAGAAGGATAAAAATAACATACACAAAGAGAAAACTTTCAACTTAGCTACTTGACTGTCATACCCAATCTTACCACATTCAATATTCGAAAAGTTGAAAAGGTTAAACACACATTTAGTTTGATTTCTTCCATTGTGTGTATGTGTTTAAAATATATACTCAGTTATTTTTTTTATTTCACAGAGAAAAAGCTTACTTGCTTAAATTCTATCCACATGCATTTTTGACTGAAGAGAATGTCCATTCTTTTTTCCTTTTAGTCAGGCATTAAATTAGCTTGCTCAGTGAACCCAATTGTTTAAAAACAAGAATTTGACAGACCGAGTATGAATACAGTTTATTAATTGAATCCACATTTATTTTATAAATGAATAATATTGCTACTAAAAACATTCCTTGCTACATAAAACATAAGGAGACAAATTCTTATGAGTAGCTCCATGAAAACTTACTTTTGTTGTCCATGTGTCAAATTGGGAATTAATAGCTTAATAATCTGTTTTAATTCTTTACCACCTCTGAAAAAATTGACCTCCTCATATAATTTTTAATTTGTTATTGAAAGTTGTAATTGTCTTCACTGCATTTTTCCCCTAAGAAGTAATGATTGTAAAAAGCCCACATTTAGAACGAATCGGATTTTTTTTTAGGCATTGATCTTTTGATCTAATGATTGGAAGCTTCTCTCAACACCTGGATGGGGAGCTTTAGTTGGGCTTTTAAATCCAAGAAAGTTCTTTAAAAATAATTTGATCATTGTGTGGAGAAATTTATAGCATACTAGCTAGATTCAGTTATATATGAATTATGAATGAGCATTACACTACAGGTGTATGAATTTAGTATTTATTACCAATACCCCTCACTAGGGAGTTTCCAATAATTCTCTTTCCAGGAATGGCTGAGCCAATAGTTAGTTCTGTATTCCTAACTGCCTTCTTGTTCTTATGTGTGTGGCAGGAGGTTTACAGGCTCTCTCTACATTAGGTCTAATAGTGGCTGTTCTCAGAATGTTGCTCTCCTTGCTACACATGTCATTTTCCCTCTCTCAGTATGGTACACTATTTTTCCCTACATGCACTATGCTGTCTTTGTATGTGTGCATCAGGTGACTTTGAGTTCTCCAGCATGCTGCAGACGGGGTCAGCAAGGTTCACCAGCTGCAAGCCAAGCTGACCCAAGTAGGAAGCTCAGCTGGACCCACAACACTACCAGTCAGTGTAACCTAGAAATTATCACTCACAAAGCCAGTACTAAATAATGAGCCTTGTGAGTGGCAGCACTGATTATGTGCTTTAAGAGTTGGTCCAAACTATAACTTGGTGCTCCTGCCTCATTCTGCTTCATACTTCAGTTCTGTACTGGGACTCACACTCCATTCTCTTCCTGTCTCCTTGGCTTGATTAGTTCTTATAAAAATTCCTGCACCTTTAGCCGATGAGGTGGCCAGAAGTGCTCAGCTGGTTGCTGAACGTTGTGTCCAGGGTGGAGACCACTCATTATGGTTAAGACTAGAGGAGAAACAAGAAATTTACCAGCACTGTGGGGCCACAAGTACCACTAGAGGGAGGGCTGGAGAAAACCACAGTGTGTACTAGATAAGCTAGAGCCAAGATTCAGGCCCCACAAAGAATGAACACAATATTTTAGGGAAGTAAATGTTTTAAGTGGAAGATAAAGTTATGGAGTTAGTAGTTCAGAGACTAAAATGAAGAAATCAAAGGAAAAATAAATTGTAAAAGGAAGAATAATCTCAAGTGATTACCTCAAATACTAACTTTAAAATCTGAATATACAAGGGAGTGACTAGCTTAATGAGTCACAGAACACATACAACCTTGACACCTGACATCAGGACTTTTTTCTCCTCCACCTACCTTTGTTCCTCTGGTTCTGGCATCATATCCTATTCATATCAAGTTGTTACATTGACCACCCAGGACTGCTTTACTGCTCTTTGCCTTACTTCAGTGGTTTCTCACTTCTTGATTTCTGCAACCCTAGTTTACCCACTAGATTGATGCATTTCATATCTATGTCTTTGATTGATGTATGTTATGTGTGTACATGCAGGTACCTGCTGCACATTTAGGTGACTGCATTAGCCTGCCTGGATGTCCTCAGAGGAAAGCCATAGTCACTTTATAGTAGATTTATTTCACTAGTCCTTTCCCTCCCTCTTCTGGTTTCATCCCATCATTGTGCAGCCAGGCCATTCTATTTTACACATGTCCTGTTACTAACCAATGCAGTCCAAGACAAGGCATCACTCTCTTACCTCTGCTCTCTGACTTCTACTTTAAAGATGTACATCTTTCTCAAGGGCTACCCATCTCATTCTCCTTTGTTCTGTGCTAGTGACATCTCTTAAAGTTATACATTTTTTTCCTTCATTTTCTACAAACCTTTGAATGACCTTTGCACAGTAGGAGGAACAAGTTTTCAACTCTTATAAAACTTTTGGAAAGGGAAAGGACTGGTTTCTTGTCAGAACTCTAACAGAAAGACAGTGATACTATTCAAAGTGTTTAACAATCAGTACAGCAGAGGCACTGACCAATCAGATTGATGCCTGGCCACAATGCTGGAGGTCGGTTGCTCTGCCAGGCCCTAGCCTTATCTTTGTGAGATTATGGGAACGTTAGGGAATTCTTGGGAACACTAAAACCCCCAGGGATGGAGAGGGTACTTGAAGGTCTCAGTAGTTACTTAACAGCCAGTATGGAAACATTTCACTATTTCTATAACATACGTTATGACCATACCAGCTACATATCAGATCTGCAAGAAGACCATCTCCCTCCAAACAGAAACTCTATGTTGATTCCTGTTTCTTGACTGTAAGCGAACTTCCAATTTAAAAAATTGCCCAGACTCAAAGGCCATCAGGAACCCACATGAAAAGGTATATTCCCTGTACATCAACATTATTTTTTTAAGTCAACATTATTTACTCCTTATGAACTTAAATCACAAATCATGTTATAGCTTTTTGTATTACAAATTTTCTTTTTCTTACTCGAAGTTTCAGGGTTAATGGCATTTTTCTAATTTATACAATAAATACCTAATGTGTACCAACAGTGTGCGAGGTATTGGGGATATGACAGTGAACACATAAGACAAATTCCTGCCTGAATGGAGCTGACATTCTAACCCAGAGGTTTTAATGTAAAATTTTAAATGTTAGAATTGCGTATTTAAAAAAAAAACCCACATATTATGTGCATTTAATTGTACATACCTGCTTTTTAGTGCCAGGACTTTTGCATGCCAAAATTTTCTTCACGGAGCATGTCAGTGAAATGTTTGCATGTTTGCACCTCCAACAGAGAAAGAAAAAACAGAAATGCCACATGCTGTGAAGGCATACAGAGATAAAAAGAACAGCCCCTAACGTGGAAATGTTAAAATATTATTTGCAAAATGTAAAGTCCATATAAAATATGGTTAGGCATAAAGGTAGTGATGTAAGTTCCAAATACACACTCTAGTATTCCACAATTCCTAATAGCAAATTTAGGCAGAAGAGAGATCATTGAGCAATAGGCTCAGGAATATTTGTCCATTTCTATCCATTTTGAGGCCTACTTTATCCTTGAATTCTGAACTTCCTTTGGCAATGAAAGGAATCATATCAATTTGATTTATCCCAGGTAGATAGTCAAAACCCAGATTGGAGAATGGGCTTTTTGGTTCTACCCTTTCTTGTGCACTCTAAGAGACAGCACAGAGAGAAATGTCCTAGAGTAAAGGAGCTTGGAGGATAAGCACTCCAATAGTTTAGGTTTGGATTTCATGTTCTGTGCTGGTGGATGAGAGGGAATTTATCCCCAAAACAGTGTTTCATTGTTACCACAATCAGCATGTTCTCTTTTCCAAGGAGCCTGTGGGGTGGCTGGCTGTTAAGTGCTAGATTAGGTATCTTATGCACTAAATTGACTAGTTAGGTAAATATAGAGTTCTCAGTTTTCAGAGCATGTATATTTAAAAAAAATATTTAATGAAAGAAGTCAGCATGAGAGTTGGTATTTCCCCCTAAATACTGAATAGAGTGTAACCACGAGGTCATAAAAATAAACCCATCTGAATCTTCTGCCAGTTTTTCAGAGGTGTGTGGGAGAAGGTTAGAAACACTGGAGAAACAATGAATGTGTCACAGATGGGACAAATATGACAGTTTCTGTAGGTGCTCATGTTGTGCCATCTTTACTCACGGCAGCTCACCACGTCCATCACAATGGACTGCTCTCTGGATGGAAGACAGAATCATGGGAATTAGTTTACAGTGCAAATGCAGTTCTCTCTTTCCCTCTGTTGATCGGCACTTCCATTACTCTCCAAAAAGTGAACAGAACAAAACAAAAAGCCCACTATTTCTGGACACAGTTTGGGAAGTAAATAACAAAGTGTCACTAAAATAAAAGAAAAAAAAAAAACACCTGAAATTAGAGATTGCATGGAGAAAGGAAAATGGTATATTTGAACAATTTTGAAATTACATAAACTTTATGTCTATGTTTGTCAAAGAATGTATGGAAATGTGATGAGAATAAGTAACAGGTGAACAATTCTATCAACATAAACAATGATCTTTCTATATTACATCTATGAACTTTCTACATCAGAATGGTTCTAAATTCTACACAGTGGTCATAGATGCAAAATAACACTCCTGATGGAACTTATTATTTTGAGAAACATGTATCTGTTGATTTAAGTAAATGAAGAATTTTAGATTGCATGCTTTGTAAACGATGTTCTATTTCTCATACAACTTGAGTTTATTACAGAACACTGCTAAGTCCTATGGAGTCTCAGCAATAACACCAACTTTCATAGCTCAGTGGCTTTTCTCTCTCTAACCAACTACTTAACATTTAAAGCCAGGCCCAGTGTCCTAGAAGTTCTTGGGAAAATCATCTAACAAGGCCTTAGAAACCCAGGCCCTGGGTGTGGTGCGCCTTAGCCTTTTAAAGAAACAAGCGCAGTGTTTCTTACGTTTTCCACACAGTCTGGTATTTAAGGTTGGAAGGCAATTTGTAATAAAGCAGCAAAGATGTTTGTGGGTTTTTTTTAAATAAAGTAATCTATTTATTCATTTATTGTGGTTGAGCATTAAGTCTTCTGTCTCACAAAGAGCATCCTTCTTCAGGAAATTCTGCTATTGGCCTCTAAAAGAGAATAAGGGTTACTCAGGAAAGGAATGGATGATCTGTTTAATTTGTCTAATATAATATGGCTTTGAGGTTCTTAAATACCTCCTCAGAACTCTGATTACAAAAAAACTTCCCCACTCCAAAGTGAGATGTCATCCCATTATTTGGTTTCAGAAACATTAACATGAATTTCAGGCAAGACATCAGGGTGTTCCCCTAACACACATAGTCTCCAATTTAGACAACAGGAAAATCAATCAATTGATCAAGATTTTCTTCCATGTCATTTGTTTGCTATTATCAATTTTTGTTAGATGATCCCTTCTTTTCTTCCAGTGTGTAAAACCTTGGAAGCTGTGTGTGTTAAACATTTGTCAGGCAATGTGGTCTTAATTATACAGTTATTAGTTAAACGAAAGTTTAATTACTAATGCCAATAGCATGTTATCTACCCATGGTCTAGACACTTGGACCTAAACCATATTAACATTTCTATACATATAAAGGGAAATATAAAATTCATAATTATTCAGTTTTTTAATATCTTGTTATGGGACACACATATGTGTCTATACATGTTATTTTATGTAATCTCTAGTCTATCAGTTTTAAGATAATGAATGTGACCTTTCTATCTCCTTCAAATTCTATGCCCAACTAAATGGAAACATATTATTTTGGTTTATGATCAAAAGTTTCCTAACAATTTAGATGCACATTCATTCAGTAAAATCTCATAGTCTGACTCTGTAGTTGACTAAACTTAAGGATTTCGATTACTTTTATTTCAATTTCATTTAGTTTGACCCAGTTGATAGCCCAGTTTTGTGCCGAATACCTCTCACACTAAGACAACAAAAAATATAGTAAAAATTGTTAATCATGGGATTTTATAGTTCATGTTCCAAATTCAGAACTGAAGTTATACAGATGGATAATTTGCCCCATTTCCCTGGCTAAAATCAATAGTAACAATTTAAACTGGTGGTTTAAACATTTTAAAGAAATAAATTAGTTCCAAAAGGTTGTATCTTTGACTTTTCAGCAGTTGTTACGTTTTAGCAACTTTTTAAGCTGGGTTCTACTTTTTCTTTTTCTTCCTCAGGCCTTTCTCATAGTTGCATGTCCTTTTATAATTGTACAAAGCACAATTAAAATGATCTTTTACTGATATTATTGAAATAGACTTCAACATGACTGGTTTGTACTTTTAAGCTAAAACAGACTTAATCATGCTTATGTTGGCTGAGTTTGTCATTGTTATCCACATTAACCTGCAGCAGATATGTGTGTGCTGCTGCTGTGC
This sequence comes from Macaca fascicularis, assembly GCF_037993035.2. Lineage (NCBI taxonomy): Eukaryota > Metazoa > Chordata > Mammalia > Primates > Cercopithecidae > Macaca > Macaca fascicularis. Next base: position 157,054,307 of record NC_088377.1, read on the forward strand.
AGAATACAAGATGTAGTCCAGTAAACAACTTCGAATGTGATACCCTGGCATTTACTAAAAATAAGAATCACTGTTTAAAACGTTCTTTATTTATTTGGGATTATATTAGAGTATTCAAATGTTATCCTCATTTGGTTCTTCTATTTATGCTGGTTCATATGGAGGAGAGTGAGGGGGTGCATAATAAAAAGAATTATACTTTTTGTTCTTTCAAAATACTGAGAAAATATAGTCCTGTATTAAGAAACATTTTAATATAAAACTACTAGATAATTAGGAGGGCTATGTGGTAGTAAAGATATTTTAGCTCTTACATTTTTTATCACATTGGGGCTATTTTTTTCTTTTCCACTTTTATTATTAACCTTTTTATAGAAAATTGGCTTACCAAGAATTTATGAATTAATAAGTCTATTATAATGATAAATGATAATTACCATTTAAATCCTGACTCATTTATCAGCTTGTTCACTGCATGTCAGGTGACACAAGACTGTATGATTACTTGTCTGGTGAGTATTTTTCAATGGATTGTTATACTTCCTTGAACTTTAGATCCTCATACCATATTTTTTAAAGTATGATAAAATGCAGTTAAGTAGTTTGACGCAGAAATTACAGACTGTGCTATAAATAACAGAAGAAGTGGCTTCAATATTTTTAGAAGATCGTTCTTAGGTTCCAGTGACAAATGTAGAGTACCCAGTTGGGTCAAATGAAAAGTTCATAGACAGACAGTTTCAAGGGTTGCAGGATTGGTGATGTTATAGTAGCTCAACTAGTCACCATTCAATGTCAAAGTGGAAAGTTTTGGCTTTCAATACATCAGAAACCTCCGGGATATGAATCAGTAGTCTCTATGCTGTTCCCCACAGAGAGGCGCCTAGTCTTCAAACCATGCACATACTTGCCGACAGTTTAAACAGACACAATGGGATTAGATAGACCTTAGGGAACAGATGTGGGGCTGCTCGAAGTTTTCATTATGAGAATCAAAGCAGCAGAAAATTTTCACGTTTACAGGTTGCATATGGTTTTCACTCACTGGGCGGTAGTCAATCAAGGTATTTTGAAATTGCAAACATTTTGTTAAAATGTAAATTCTTCTTTCCCCTCTCACTCTTTCTGACAATGCACAGACTTTTAAAGCATGTGAATATTTGCTATCTGTTCCACTTCAGCTTCAAATTAAACTTTTTGTGTGAATAGCATAGAACTGAAAAGAAGACATGATTTGGGATCTTTAGGTTGACTTTGTCTCTTCCTCAAAGCCTCCTATAACAAAAAGGAATATCTAGTAATATTAGCAATTGTGTGTTCACCAAATAAGGATGTATTAAACTGAAGTCTGTAATTTCTGTACTAAAGATCAGAACTGTCTTGAAACACATAGTTTTACAAGCCCGGTAATCAAGCTAGACATTAAGAATCTTCCTTCCCATCACTGTCTTCACTTTAAATGCCTTCTTGCTAGGATTCTCTGTAATCTATTCTATGATAGAAACCCTTCTGTAAAAGATGAGTTGAGTGTACCTGCTCTCCCACTGCAAAACCATTGGAACCATGCATTTTAGAAAGAAAAAAGAAAGAAAACTGATTAAAGCCCAGTAATCTAAAGCAGGGGTTCTCAAATTTTTCTGTGCCTCTGAATCACCTGGAGAGCTCATTAAATCATGCTGGGCCCCACCCCTAGAGATCCTGATATAGTAACTCTGCAGGAGGCCTTGATAATTTGCATTTTAAAGAAATTCCCAGGTGTATTAGTTTCCCATTGCTGCTATAACAAATCACCACAAACGTAGTGGCTTACAAAGCACAAATTTATTATCTTACAGCTTTGTAGGTCAGAAATCTGAAATAAGGTCTATAAGGGCTAAAATCGAGGTGATGCCTTTTGGAGGGTTTATGGAGGAGTTCACTGTCCTACAGTTTTCAGCTTCTAGAAGCCATCTTTATTCCTTTATGGTCCCTTCTCCTGATATGGAGACAGAAGTGCTTCCAGCAGTGGCTTCTTCTCTCCTCCCTGACCTTAGTTCCTGCCCTTTCATCTCTCTCTGACTGGAACTCTCTGCCTCTTTCTTACAAGGATCCTGTGATGACATTGGACCCACTTGCATAATTCAGGAAAATGTACTTATTTCAAGATTGTTGACTTAGTTACACCTTCAAAGTTCCTATTACCATGTAAAGTAACATATTTACAGATTCTGAAGATTAGGACATTTTGAGGGGATCATTATCCAGCCTCCAATACCAGGTGATATTAATACTATCACACTTTATGAACCACTGATATAAATGATGGAACAACTAACCAGCAATAGCCACAGTTACCTGTTTTATTACAAAATATACTGAGAATGACCAAATCAGTTTGGGCTAAATTTTACTATTCAATAATGGTTGTACTGTTCTCAATCTTTGATCATTAAAATCAACTAGGGAGTTAAAAACAAAAACAAAGCAAAAACCTTTAGAAGCCCAGGCCAATCCCACACCAATTAATTCAGAATCGTTGTGGATGTGAATCATTCATCAACGTTGTTTAAAGCTCCACCATTGATTCATATGCATCCAATTTTGGGAACTACTGAATTATGTACACACAGGGCAACAAGTTGAAAGGCCCCAGACACATGATTACAAAGTTAATTGTAATTGTTGTGAAGTATATGTGAAATTAGAGTTCAAGAAACAAATTTTTTTGAAGCCAAAGAATAGCTAACTATAGAGCACCATGAGTAAACATTCTCATACTTTATGTTATTTGAGATCTACACTTAGCCTGTGGTTAACCCATCTGTAAGTACAGCAGGTAGGATTATTTTTAGTTTTATTTATTAAAGATGAGAAAAATGAAGTCCAAGGAGATGCATTGTACAGTTAATAAATCACTTAATTCAAATTTCATCTCAAGTCATTTGCCTCCAAAGTCTCTTTATTACAATGGAATATTGCTATAAAAAGTCCAAAAATTATTTTAGCTGTTGTAAACTCAAATAGCATCAGGCACAAAATGAATCAAAGTGTGATGTGTGTATGACAATAGAAAGTGGTGGGGAAAGTAGAGAGTCAGAGGACACATGCCATGCTTAAAGGCAGTTCAACTTGTGTTGTTTTTAAACAACCAAGGCCAAACAAAACACATATTCAAGCCAGATTCAGACCACCTGGCTGCCAGTTTGCTACTTCTGAAATACACTGTTTTCCACTTAAATGTCAGTTTGTCAGCACTTTACTCTTCAGTGCTTTATTAATGTTTTCCACATATAGCCTTAAGCCTTTGGTGTATAATTGACAGTAATTGCCTCCTTGAATCGCTCCTTCTTCCTTTCTCTTCCTAAATTCCCAGATTTGGCACACATGCATGTAGTGTCATTGGAATGGTTTGTCAGCAATCCAGCAGCAGCCCATCACAGCAATGCCACCAGGAAGTGTGGATTTCTATGACCGAGTTCATTTTTTAAAACTAGAAGTTCATGGAGTATTTTATTGTTTGCCAGGCCTCAAACTAAGACCAGACCTAATACGGGTTGCTTCTTTCCACTATACATATTTACTCAACGAATTTAGTATGCATGACTACAATTATCTTTTTATACCTATTAGAGCGATAGTGGCCCCTTTAGTATAAATAAATGAAGCTTAAAACACTATTACCTGAAAGCCAAGTGTTACAAAGGTAGAACTCAAAGGCAGCCCTGACTTTCCTTACGTGGTGTGGAAATCAGGCTCAGTAGTTTGTAGTTACAGTATGCACTAGAACAGCCGGATAGCAGGATTTAACACATCTGCCTACAGACTTAGTCAAATGCCCGGAAATAAAAGTAGGCTTACAGTGTCAGCAATAAGGATATTTCTCTAACTGTTCATAGATTTATGCTTATGTATTATATTATTAAGACAATATGTAATGTTTGCTTTCAACATGCCGAGTACAGTGCTGTTTCTGATTCCATTCCCCTCCCCCTTTTAAAAATCTGCATGGGTTTGGCTGACAAGCAAGAAAATAAACATTTCAAGTCACATCAGAAAAAAACCCTCTAGCAAGATCCTTTGCCTGTAGTGGTAGGAGTTTTACAGGTAGTGCCATATCACTCTTATATTCCCATTCTCCACAGAGGAAGGATGTCTGCAGCATTCTAGCTATGAGAAATAAATCAAAACTTAGCTTTAAAAAGTTCTATAGGCAAACAAAGTGTAACACAAGAAGAGTGCAAAAGGAAGCATTTAGACGTCTTGTATTGCCAAGGCAAGATGGTGATCAGGAAATGTTTTTGGAGATCACTTTTGGCCTTCTGTGAATCCATCATTCGCATTTCCCAAGACCAGTCTTCCATTATGCCAGTGCCCAATGCTATGAAGGATGAAGGCTTTCGGGTTTCCCAGTTCTCAACACCATCACATAATCTTCCATGTCTGAATGCTGTGGATTCCCCTGTGATTTGTTCTTACTGTTCTTATAAAACCTTTGCTTATTGTTCCTCAACATGCTCTGTTTATTTTAAACCATTTACCTTCTGTATCGTCTCCTATTTCATGAATCAGTTAGGTTCCATCCTTTTTCTCTTCTTTCCTTCTTATCATCCTCCCGGAGTTCAAATGTCATACTCTCAACTTCGTCCAAACTCTACACATCTGACATCTTTCATGAAGACCTTGATCTGACTTCTTTCTGGACTCCCACAACACTAATATCTGCAACTCAGAACATATTTTGAAACTGATTTCAGATTTATATTGGTTAGCCCCCAACAATTAACAATCAGGGAGCGTTTCTTTTTCTCTTTCTTCACATGTACTCTTTCCATGTAGCATAGCACAGAGAGTATCAGAGCTGCTCATGTATATTATTATATAATACTATTGTAATTTTGCCATAGGTACATATATAGATACACACACACACACACACACACATATATATATATACACACACAGCCCGAGACTTCTCAATTATGTACATGCAACTCAGTGTTCTACACTCAAGATTACAACTTCCCCACTTCTGTGCACATTTATCCCTAGAGTTCTTACCCTTCCTCCTAATTTGTAATCCTCTAAATGTCCTCCTTTCTCCAGGATAGAAAATGGTTAATTCCCTAACCCTGCCATTTTACTGTTTTTTCTTTAAGTGCCTTGGAGTTCACTTCAGAATGATTTCAGATTCACTCATAATTCTCATCCTCTTTAACTTAGCTTCTACCATGATGCCAGAGTTAACTTTCTAAAAGACGAAGCCAATCACAGCATCCCCCTAATTATTGAACACCCTTTCAACTCTCCAATGCTTCAGAGATACAGAACTTCTTGCAGTCCCCATGACAGCCTCTTTCATACCTCTGGATCTTTACACGTTGTTTATCTGACTCTAGAGTCAGGCCTTGAAAGCACCAAGCAGAGATCAGCTTTCTCTCCTCTGTATTATTTGGTACCTTAACATATTTCACATTTAGCACTGATTGAAACTGCATTAAGATCATGTATGTGTATCCATCTACTATGCTATACTACTATCAGCATTTCACAATAGAGAAGGCTACTTTTAACCAAAATCAAAAGCCAGGGGAATGGAACTTTTCTCTACAGATTGGAAGCAGAAATAATGATTTAGCTAGTGGAGAAGATGCAAAAAAATCTGATATCCATGAACATCTTATAAAAATATGATACGAAAATGGACAAGAAATGGAACTACTTTATTTGGCTGATGTCAGGAATGTGAGAAAAACTGGAAAACAAATGGAGTTTGGAGAATGATGAAGATTAAGGATTTTGCTGCTAAATGGAAACAGACAGTCAGAACTCTTGGCTCAAAATAGCAGCCAGGCCTCATTAGAGAAGTTTAAACCCTGCCAATGAGGGCTGGATGGTGGCCTGCTTCCCTGAAAACTATTTGCTTATTTAGGGGATTTAGGCCCAGTGTACCCAAGATCTGAAAATATTAGTTCAAAAAAAAAAGTATAACTTATTCCTCAAAACAATCAAATGTTTAACGGGGCTATCCAGCAAGTAAGCAAAGGATGAAATATGAGTGCCGGTAATGATTGGAAGGGACAGATGTTGTCATAAGACACATGTATTTACTCTATGCATATTGACTGAGTATCCACATCATGCCAGATCCTGCGGAAGGCAAAGGGGATAAGTTTACAAAGATGTCTTCAATTGTGACCCTTCTTTCGATGAACTCTCAGATTTGTAGAAAAAAATACATTCAAACAACTGGTTTCCATACTGTGGAATACATGAATAAGTTAGAAAGGTAGCCAAAAAAGAGGAACAAGGACAACTGGCCCAGGAGCAGGCATTTGCTGAGATGGGAATGTGGTGTGGAGGCAGTTACGTTACAGAAGGTTTTACAAAAAAAGCCGTGAGCTGGAACCAGGTGATGAGTTTAGGAAAAAAAAAATGCAGTGGTTAATGATGCTCTCAAATGTTAATAGAAATCATAATTAAATGCTTGCTTTTTCACTTTTTAAAATATTCTCAAAATTTTCTCTAGTTTGCAGGCTCTAAATTAAGTTAATTTGAATTAAAAAGAGTCTTTAAGTAAATCAAGTATAAACCATATGTAGAAGGAAAAAGTCTCTTGAATTATGTAACATATTTACACATGGTTAATTTTTCCATTGAAAAAATGCTGTCTGCTTCACTGGTACTCTCTGTGTCTCAGAATGGAGATGTTACAAGAGATGGTTATTTTTAATTTTTCAGTATCTACTTGTCTTTGTGAGTGACACAGCAACAAGTACTGCCAGAGTCAGTACTTCCCTGAGAAAATATCCATAGTTAGTTTCCTGAATATATTAAGAATTAGAAACCGGTGGAACACATGACTAGCTAACAAACAGTTTGTACATCTATGTTAATTCATACATTCATTCATTCACGAATTTTCATTTAATGCAACAGTACTCTGACTGTAAAGAGTTAATAACTAAAGAGATTTATGTCTGAACTAGCTGAGATATTTAAATTCTAGTTCAACAAATATTGGTTGCTGACAACGATGACTTGTGCTCTCCCAGTTGCTGAATCAATTCTGTAAACTACAGATTTTTAATTTCCAGGGCTGTGAATCTGACATGTTTTATCAGCAATCATATAGAAAATCTAAAGCACCAAGAGAAAAAAAAATTATTCCATTACATTTGTTCATTTATCTAGAACTTATTACCATAGCATATGATGTGTTAACTCACTTGTAGAATAAATATGATGGTGAGAGAAAGAAAATTAACATATGTGGAAGACTGCCGTATTAGAGGAGGAAATGTTGATGGCTACTGGATAAGCATTCCTTTTCTACCTGGGGAAGCCCAGTCCCCATTGATGTAAGACCTGGGATCACAAAGATGAAGGCTTAAGAAGGAATATTGATTTTCTGGTTGAGAAAGAAAAAAAAAAATGAGACCAGCAAACGGACAGATGTCGGCAAAAGAAACTTACTACTCATAACATTTATGCTTTTGCTTTTTCTGTATCAGATCTGCCATAGGTTTAACAGATCATAAACTGAAGCTAACTTTCTGAATGATCATTTAATTCTTGAAAAGTAACCATAAACTAAAGAGGAAAAACTACTGATATATTAATCCTGGCAGCAGGCAGCAATTCTAGGCCCAAAAGTTTAATGGACCTGAGCTGAATGGGACATAACAAGATGACTGTCCTAACAAAATACAGTCTGTCTCCCCTGATGGATGAGGAATGTTCTTTCCCCATTCTCATTTGAACACAGGAGAACTTAAAGTGCCAGTTAAACTAAGTAATGTTGCATAACTAAATTACAGGGGGTTTGTTCAGTTCTCCAGTACAGTATGAAACTCCTCAAACTGGAAGTATGTTTTAATCAAGGGTCTGAATAAGCAGTCCCTCATAGTTCTGCAATATCTGAGTTCATAGAAATATTTTCTTTAGAATCCTCACCTCTGTAAAACTGCATTAACAAAAGCTATATACATATGAAAGTTATATAAAGAAAGTGGGCATGTATTAGGCTTTTTGAGGTGAACTTTTGTTAAATAGCTTTGAAAGAAATGTGGAAAGAGATTAATTTACAATTAGGTTTTAAGCAATTGCTTTTAAATTTTGCAAATGCAGATATTTAATTTTGCTACCTGACTGGCATAATACTTGTTTTTTGAATAGGGTTAAACAATTTATATGATATATGATACAGCTTTGAAAACCTTTTATTTGTTGTATTGGGTAATTTGTATATGGTATGGGGGAGGTGATCTAAAGCTTTGCATTTAGCGATTGCAGAGGAGGCCCAAGTACACAAAAAATTCTGCACTTTATTTCACTGGGATGAATCCACTATGACCCGGAAGGCTTACCTATAGATAAGATGGTTTGGCCTCAATAACACTTTGAGTCTTTACACTCTCTGGGGTTTTGCATACTCCTTTAGACACAGGTCTTTGTCATTAATGAGAGTCGCATGAGTGGATCCCTGAATGACACTTTGGAGAATGGTGGGACAAGTTTTTAACAAGCTAACCCTTCTGGCTATAACATGAAAGGGAACTCTGTGTTTAAGATAGTGTGGGAATAAAAGAGAGATAATTTGCACTGCTGAAGAAATAATTATTAGTTCCACATTGCTTTCCAATGTGGTAGGTGGAGGAGAGGGGAAAGAATGTGTTCATGTCTAGGAAATCGCTGTTTATTTTTCTTGCTGATAATCTGTAAGATTAGGGATACCTTTCTAAAATTTCAGAGATTGCCCCAGCTGATTTTCTATGATAGTGCTTTAGAAAGAAATGTCAACAAATTTTTCTATTGCTCATAATGACTGCCTATTTTAGAGTAACTTTGACGCTATTGTACAGATAAATTCTGTGGATCTGTATCTTACAAAAGATACCCTCCCTACAAATGGGAGAGAGTGTGAAGTGGATGTGGTGCAAGGACAGGAGTGGGAATTTAAGAGACAAAAATCTCCATTTTGCCTAAAAAAAAATACCATGTTATTTTACACTATGTGACAGCTTCCTGGGTTTTCATATATTTAAAACCTGAGGTTCTAAGGTTAAATTATCCTTCCAATGTCACATAATTAGAAGCCAACTGGGGCTGAATGATGCTTTTCTGAAGTTAAATTATCAGTGTACCTTCCATTACCCTATACTGCCTAATACATTGCCACATACTCTTCTAAGTAGTATTTATTTTTGTAATAACTAAGACAAAATCTAACTTTATTGTAAATGAAATACATATTCATCAAACTGAAAGTGTACAAAAATAGTATTTTAGGTATTTTAGATGAGAATATAAAGATTTAACATTAATATTTATAATGATGTTTATTGATATTTTGATGGTTTCTAGCTGCATCCATGTCCCTACAAAGGACATGAACTCATCCTTTTTTATGGCTGCATAGATGCTTTGAAAGAGAAATATGGCTGGTTAACCAAACTGAGAAAAAATCTTAAAGCTCACAAATTCTCAAATAAATACAACTGAAAACCAAAAGTTGCAGTATTTTTTTTTCTCTTTAATTTAACCCTTATCATCTTTATAAGTGTATTCAGAGGAGTGAGTTCTTGCCTATCCCCTGGATGAAAAGGACAGACCTGAAGCTATTGATTGGAAGGAAAAAAGACAAGAGGTTACCACAAACACTCTCTTTGCTTGGCTGCCACTCAGGTACTGGCAAATGATTAAAGCTTGATCTTTCTCTTGGCAGCCTTTTTGGGTGCTTCAGAAGCCTGTGTTGAGGTTGGGCTTCTCTCTCCTACAAAACCATGGCCTGCGGGAATGCAACTCTCTGAGTGTGAGGGGCTCCTCCTTCCAAGAATGTTCCCTTGCCTCCAGGTTCCCTCTGGTGAAGTCTGTACTTCACCTCCCCAGCATGCCTGTCCTAAATCACCTCATGGCACTTCTCTCTCATGTGATTCTTCTTTAGTTTCCATAACAAACTCAGACAACAGTGCTCACTCCCATCGGTACCCAGCTAATTCCTCAAACTGGACATTTCTCCAGAGCGAATCAGATTCCAGTCCACTTGATCCTCCAACAGAATGGGACACAATTCAGGATTTCCCATTTGCACAGAGAAGGTTACTTTACAAGATTTGAAAGGAGAAGCAGGTACTGCAGCCCTACCTCACTTAGAAGATGAGCTTGATACACAGAACAGTAGCAGCACCCTCTGAAAATAAAAATCTATTTACAATCCTTTCTCCATCTGCTCTCTCAGCTCTTTTTTTTTTTTTTTTTTTTTTTTTTAGATAATCTATGTGGGTAAGAGATTTAGGAATCATCTAGCCAGGTCTTGGCAACCCACTTTTTGTAAATCCGGCAGAATTATCTGACTTATATCTCACTGACATTTATTATTTTAAAGCATTGAGCTAAATTTTCCTTTTAATATCTTGTTACAAACGTAATACTCTCTACTTTTGAGAGTATAGTAAAATGTGCTTCTCAAAAATTGTTGACATGAATTTAAATGGAAAACCTTCTGGCAATGTGAATTATGAATTTTCTAATGGCTATATTCTTTGATTTAAAAATTTTATTTCGAAAATCTAGTCTAAGTATATAATCCTGAATGCAAAAAAAAAAAATAACCTACACATAATAGCTATCCTCAAAAATATATCAAAAACATCCTAGATAGAAACAGCATGTAATTGATTAAGTAAAGTAATAGAAACCCAGGTAATGAAATATTATACAAGCAGGAAAATGTTTATTAAGTTTATACAATAATAAAGAAAAACAATGATAATTCAGTAAAAAGATGTAAAAGTTAGGCTTTAAATTTTTACCTGTAGTATAAAAATAACCATGTTAAAATGTTTTTTAAAAGAATCCCTCAAATATTTTTGCATACATTTTTTAAAGTTCAGGAATGTACCAAAGTATTAACAGTGATTATCAATGAATGTTTTGATGTTAGGAAAGATTTTCCTCTCTTTATTACTATGTATTTTAAAATTTTCCTACACTAAGCATATATTTCTTTGAAAATTCTGCAAATAACAGTTAAAAAATAAATGCAAAGCATTAAAATAGAAAATAATAACCATGTCACATTTTATCCTTGGAAGACATAGTCTAAAATGCTTATTCCTTTCTCTTTTTGTAGATCAAGTATGATTCTAAATCTTGTAGACTTTGCATCCAAAATGTCTTTAACCTCATTTTCCCTTTTCCAGGGCTTTAGCGTTACTCTTACATATCTTCTTACTTCCTCTTACTCTTAACACCACAACTATTGTACCAGATTCCTAACCAGTCACCCTGATTTCCAGATGTTTCTCTGACCTTGGTTCAAATCCTTTCCAGCTTTATGAGTTTCAGGCATATTACTTATCATGGATAAGCATCAGTTTAACTCTTCATAAAAATATACTTTGGGCCGGGTACAGTGACTCAAGCCTGTAATCCCAGAACTTTGGGAGTCCGAGGCAGGCAGATCACCTGAGGTCAGGAGTTCGAGACCAGCCTGGCCAACACAGTGTAACCCCGTCTCTACTAAAAATACAAAACTTAGTCAGGCATGGTGGTGTGTGCCTGTAATCCCAGCTACTTGGGAGACTGAGGCAGGAGAATCGCTTGAACCTGGGAGGCAGAGGTTGCAGTGAGTCGAGATTGTGCCACTATACTCCAGCATGAGTGACAGAGCAAGACTCTATCTCAAAAAAAAAAAAAAAATATATATATATATATATATATATGTGTGTGTGTGTGTATATATATATGTGTGTGTGTATATGTGTGTGTGTATATATGTGTGTGTGTGTATATATAATTCTATAGTTCTCTAAGGTGTGTATAAAAAGAAGTTATATACCTCTTTTAGTGTCTGGCCAATAGTGGCTGTTAAATAAAGGCAGCTCTCATTATTATAATTTCAATTATGTTATTTTTCTGTACTTTTAATGTTGCTATGATGTGCAGTTTAAAATACAGATTTTTTGATACAGTCATTTAAGATCCTCCAAAACATGATATCAAGTACCTCTTCCACTTTATTTCACAAAATTCAACCCTCAACTTCAAGCAAAATGGACCGGTTTCTGCTTCTTGGCCTCACTACTTTGTCTCTTCATGTTGGTGCCAAAACTAGGCTTATTCCCACAACTCCATTGATCCCTTTTCCTTCTATTCCTCTCTGTTATGTTCCACCTTTCTGAAATGTCATGTCTTATCTGAAACCTTTCTGAACCCAAAAACCAAATTAGATTACTAACTTATCTGAACCTTCATAATATTTTCCAATATCCTTAGGATATATAACGTTCCATTCATCATCCTGGCTGGATAACTCTGATAGTCAGGTCTTAGCTTGAAAAGCAATGTTCTCAGAGAGGCTGCGTCTGCCCAACCAAGCTAAAGTAGACCCTAGGCCACTATCACATTTTCCTGTATTTTTAGTTACTCAGTTGTCTCCCTTCTTTTTTCCTACCACTTTGCCAGTAGATTTCTTACTTCTCAGGAACAAAACTGTTTTCCTTAGAAGTCCCTAGTACCATATCTTTCGAACAATAAATGTTCAATAATTATATGAAATTGAATTGTCAAAAATAAAATCTGTATCATCTACACTAAAGTTGGTAAGAAAGCTTCTAATTTGAAAATTGTTACTAAAATCGTATAGTTATCCTCTCCACATCAATATACACATTCAGCATTCACACACTCACATTTATTCATACACGTTTGCACACACGCTATTCATAGACATTTGCACACCCCATTCACACATACATTAATTTATACAAATACATCATTCACACATTCACAGACACCACTTGCACACACACACCCCATTCATACACTCACACTAATTCACATGCACATTCATTCACACAAACACACCCCTCTGGGTTCTTGGTCTCTGCCATAATTTACATAATGTTCAGTGAGCAGGTATGGCAGGCACCAATTATAGGAAACTCGAAATGCTCTATCTGGAACTCTCAGTGGAAGCCATGATCTGTTGTATTTTGTATGTACAGAAAAGACCATGGAAAGAAAGAGAGGAAAAAATGGTGATGCGAATGTTAAGTATAAACCTTTGGAAACAGTAACACATTCAGTGTAGCTCACTTGATAGTATAGTTTAGTAACGTCTGACAGAGAATCCAAACCAACACAAAGTTAGAAAAAAATTGAAATTTAAAATATGAAGAAGAGCAATTATGCAGAATCTATAAAACTATAGCCTTCTTCAGCAAGAATTTTGCTGTTCATTTGAGACTTCTCGGAAACACAGTTTGGGTTTTTAAAAATATTTTCTTTGGAAAAAATAATATAAAAAGAAAATAGAGTAATAATTTTAATAAAAATGTAAATCATAAAATAAATAAATAGCTATATACTGTGTTTTAAAAGTTAATCAATACTAAATGCAAAATCAAAAAAAAGAAGCTGTCCCCCAATTACAGTATTCCACACTCGAATTGCTTCAAAAATACTTCTGAATAAATAAAGATACTTGTTCCTTCCACGATCCTCACTGCAGCCCCTCGGCTTTTATCAGAAAACTTGAACACCTGTTAACTCTTCTCTTCCTCTATCTTCACCCTCTGATGCTCTTTAGATTTTTCCCATCAGTATTTAAACACATTCAGTGTTTCCCACTATAATCAAAAGCCCTCCTCCAACACATTTATCTCCTATCTTCTAATTTTTCTCTTCCCTCCCAAATTATGGCAAAATTTTACAAAATTGGTTACACATGCTTTCTCCATTGTTCTCACCTCTTACTACCATGCCCTCTTGAACTTGAAATACATTAATTTTGTGATATTTCTACAGTGACCTCCCTGGTAGGTTGAATAATACCCCCTCTCCAAATGCCCATGTTCTAATTCTGAGATTCTGTTAATATGTTACCTTAAATGGCAAGAGGGACTTTGCAAATATGATTAAATCTAAGATCTTAAGATGGGGAGGAGGGTCTGGATTATGCAGGTGGGTCAAACGATGTAATCACATATGGCCTTAAAATAGAGAGGCAGAGGGAAAAGCCGCTACAGGAGAGTAGCAGGAGATATGACATAAGAAAGAGGGTGGGGCTGTGTGCTGTGACTTACAGTAATCCCAGCACTTTGTGAGGCCAAGGGGGGAGTATTGCTTGAGCCCAGGTGTTCAAGCCAAGCTTGGGCAACACAATCAGACCTCATCTCTGCGGAAAAAAAAAAAATTGCCAGGCAGGGTAGAGCATACCACTTTTCCCAGCTACTTGGGAGGCTGAGGTAGAAAGACTGCTTGAGCCCAGGAAGTTGAAGCTGCAGTGAGCCATGATCATGCCACTTCATTTCAGCCTGAGCAACAGAGTGAGACCCTGTCTCCGGAAAAAAGAAAAAAGAGGTTGTAGTGATTTCAGGAAGGTCAGGAGCCAAAAATTGCAGCCAATCTTTTGACGCTAGAAAAGGCAAATAAATGAAGAAATGACAGGTGTGCTAAAATCTCAGAATTTACCACTATGGAATTCACCCATGTATTTCAAAACCACTTATACCCCAAAAGCGATTAAAATTATACACACACACACACACACACACACACACACACACACACACACACATACATTTTAAAGCTAGTAAAGGCAAAGAAACAGATTCTGCCCTAGAGACTTCAGAAGGAATCAGCCCTGCCAACACCTTTACTTCAATCCAGTAAAGCTGATTCCAGACTTCTGGTCTCCAGAACTGTAAGAGAGTAAATTTGTATTGTTTTAAGCTGCCAAATATGTGCTAATTTATTACAGCAGCAATAGGAAGATAATACAGTCCCATGCACTAAGTCAAATGGAGGACAATTCTTAGTCTTCCTCTTACTTTTCACTAGCAACCTCTTAGCTCTTTAAATACCACTGGACTTATTATTAGATCTTTGACTGATTCTTCTCAGACTCCTTTGCTTACTCCTCCCTTTCTACCAAAATAGGAAATGTTAGAGTTTCTTGAGACTCAGTCTACATTTTTTTTCTTTTTCCAAGTCTTACATCTCCTCAGGAAAACATAGCACCACTGAGTGCCTTGGCAACCTATAGAGAACTTCAGTCTTTGGTCACAGCATTAAGAGCTCTTGGTTTCGTGGTCCCATGAGCCCTCTTTAAAATAACCTAAAGACTCCATCTAAAACCACACCATTTTTCACTCTCTGAGCAATCATATCTAGTCTGAAATCTCCTGAAAACCATATCCCAAGCCCACCTGCTTGGTTACAAGTATATACACCTGCTTACTTTAGTTCCCCACTCAGTTATCACACAGACATCTCAAATTTAAAGTATCTACAACTGAACACATTCCTTTCCTCCACTCTTGTTTTATTTCTAGCATTAACAATCTCAGTAAAAGGTACCACCAGGTTTTCTAACCAAAAACTTGGGATTTATTATATACGTCCCCTTTCCTCCCCTACCATATACAATCAATTACCAAGTCTGATCAAGTCTACCACCTAAATGCCTATTATGGCCAATATCAATGAAACTAATCTAGTTCAAATCACAATCTCGGATATGACTAAATGAATGCAGTGTTCTTATGACATACCCGCCCCCAACAGTGCACAATGTAGCAACACTAACTCAATTATGTTCAACCCCCCCATATACATAGCCATTCCCCCACATAATAGGCACAGTGATATTTAAACACACACAGTCACACACATAAATCCTATATTACTACGGACTTGCTTAACACTCTTTGCTCTTCGGATATAATGTGATTCAGGAAATCTTCCCTTTAGACTTTGGTCCCTGCCTCGTTCTTTACTTTCATTTCTCACTATTCTATGTGCTTCTCTTAAATCACCTTCATGGTCCCCTTCTTTTAGATCATTGTACTTTTCATTTTCTTTTTTCACAATTCAGGATCATGGAACTCTGAAAGTCTCTTTTGTGTAGAATTCTTTCCCCACCATCCCCTTGTTTTGCCCATCTTATTACCTAACTAGTTCCTATTCATGCTTTGTTCTCCTCTAAAATGTCAGGGACACATTCTCTGATACCCTCTCCAAAACTAGGTTAGGGCTTCCTGTTATGTGCTTCCATATTAAACTGTACTTTGACTTCAAAATGCGTATTGTATTTAAATATACTTTAAAAACATTGTCTTCTCCCAGTAGATATTTTTTCCTTTTTAAGCAGCATTATAAAAGTATAAATGAGGCACAATAAATTGCACATATTAAAAGTATAAAATTTCTTAAGTTTTCACATATATGGATACAGCCGTGAAACCACCATTACAATAAAGATAGTGAACACATTCATAACCCCAAAGTTTCCTCTTGCCCCTTTGTTCTAACAAAGTCATGCCATATTTGTCTTGTTCCTAATGTTCCTGGCACACAGTGGCACTCAAAATATATTTGATAAATGAATTAAACAGCCAAGTTTTTCATCAAAGGATTACATAAGCACCAAAAGCAATGTGTCTTTGTTTTTGCAACTTTTGTAAAATAATGCAAACCTATGCATCACTGAAGATTATGCTTTATGAGAACAATAAATTTTATTTTAATAAATTCAAGTAGAAAAATCAGAGATTAAACAGATTCATAAAATATGATTCTGAACACATATATTTACGTAGATTTATTTATATGTAGCTAGAAAAGATAATGGACATTGACACAAAAACTACAATGGAGAAATTGCAGGTGATTTTAATTTTCTTCTTTGTGCCTCTCTGAAACTTTTAAAGACCACGTGTCATAATATGTTGAATGGGACCTTTTCTGCATTTTAAAATTTTGGCTAAAGACCCATGCTGTGGACAACAAGTAGTAAGTATTTCCACATTCTAATCAAAACAGCCAAAAAACTGTCAGACTCCCCTCTCTCGAGTTTGGTAAGAGGTAGCCAAATCGGTCTTTCTACTGTCATATTCAACATTCTATGCAACGTACAAAAGCTAACATCCTAATTTTGTTGAAGGGGAAAGTTGGCAGAAAGTGAGCCATTCTAGTTTATTTTCCACCCCATCCCATATCTGAAGGAAAGGGAAAGGCTGCCATTCCTTTAAATCATTATAATACTCTAAAAAGAACTACTTTTAGAGATTAAGGATGGCATAAGACCTGGTGTTGCTAACCCTGGCTGGATGCTTGCTGAGCTGCATTCGTGCACAGGCCCATACATGCTGCCACCTGAGTAGAGAATGGTAAGAAAAGTCTTAGGAGCTTCAGCTTGTATCCTTTGGAATTTTAGAGTTTCTGTCTTACAGTTTTTTTTCAAGGCAGAAGTTTGACCACAGAGAGGGCAGCAAGAGTCAGCCCACCTTCAGTAAAGACACACTAGTTTCCTATGTGGGAAGTGGATACTACAAAAAGTGGCAAGCTCAAGCATCTCCATCTGTCCTTCTTGGACTAAAAGGGCTCTCTGCCGTGGCAGAGGAACACTAGCCGTAAGAGCAGTAAGTGGTGAGATGAACCAGTGTGGACAAGAGCTGAGTTGCTAACTAGAGGGTGGTGCAATACAGTTGTTCAATGGCGACCCAAAGGATCCCACCTGTGCTCCACGGACAATTCAGCATTTAGCATGCGAACCCCTCACAAGGTATTGAGGACTAAAAGAGAACAAAATGAGCATCGATTACACCTGTTTTTTTCTTTTTACACAA
Organism: Macaca fascicularis; assembly: GCF_037993035.2. Lineage (NCBI taxonomy): Eukaryota > Metazoa > Chordata > Mammalia > Primates > Cercopithecidae > Macaca > Macaca fascicularis. Next base: position 157,071,919 of record NC_088377.1, read on the forward strand.
TTCCGCACATGACCCCTTCTCCTGCCTTGACCTTGGAAGACTCAGAAGATGATAAATTGAGGATGACTAGGTGGAGATACAGAACACAGTGAGGTAGGCAGTACAATCCCTTGGTATGGATGGGGCTTAAGGCCCACAGGCCTGGCAGTTCTCAGGTGTCTTTCGATCCCACACGGTCCACTGTTGAACTCCTCAGGTGGACGGGAGGCAGGACTAGATTGCAGCTCCAAACAGAGCAGCTTGCGAAAGTTCGCATTGTGAATTGTAGCTCCAGACTGACTGCAAGAACAAACCAGCAATCTCGAGAGGACCCACAGACCCTCTGAAGGAAGCGGACTGCTCCTGTAGGACCCAGGAGACACTCCAAATACTGTGAGTGCCCCAACTGTAGAAGTGGGAAAGGGATACCCTCCTCTCCCAAACACACACCTCCACTGGAGAAGTTGAAAGTCTGTTTGTGGGAGAAGTTTCTGACTTTATCTGGAGCTGAGTCAATTTAGAGAGCCAAGTGAAATACAGGAGTAGAGAAAGTAGCAAAAAGGCCCTGGGAGCTCACTGCACCCCCAAGTAGGCCTTCCTGCTTGGATCCATTGGGAGGGTGACCAGAGGAACAGGGGGTAAAACTCCACAGGGAGAAGGAAATCTCCAACTGACCTTTGTAACAATTTGAAGAGGGTGAGAAGCCTCCTGGCCAGAAATCCAGGAAGGGTGCAAATCTGGTGTGCAGACTCCACAGGTGGGGGAATAACTAAGCTCTTTTCTTTCACAGCTGGGAGGCAGGTAAGCTCAGGGTAAATTTTCAAGCCCAACATACCTTCCAACTGGAAATAGACTGGGGGTTGTTGGGGGGTGCATGATGGGAGCGAGACTGGCCCTTCGGTTTGCGTGGGAACTGCATGAGGCCCGTGACTGCTTGCTTTCCCCCACTTCCCTGACAATCTGCATGACTCAGCAGAGGCAGCCATAATCCTCCTAGGTACACAACTCCAGTGACCTGGGAATCTCACCCCCATCCTCCACAGCAGCAGCAGCAAGACTCACCTAAGGACAGTCTGAGCTCAAACATGCCTAGCCTTGCCCCCACCTGATGGTCCTTCTCTACCCACCCTGGTAGCTGAAGACAAAGGACATGTAATCTTGGGAGTTCTAGGGTCTAACCCACCTCCAGTCCCTCTCCACACTACTACAGCTGATGCTTTCTGGAAAGCATCACCTCCTGGCAGGAGTCCAACCAGCACTAAAATAGACCATTAAACCACCAAAACGGAGGACTCCCATGGAGTACATTGCACTCCCCCAGTCATTTTCACTGGAACAGGCACTGGTATCCACAGCTGAGAGACTCATAGACGGTTCATATCACAGGATTCTGTGCAGATATCCCCCAGTACCAACCCAGAGTTGGGCAGACTCGCTGGGTGGCTAGACTCAGAAGAGAGACAACAATCACTGCAGTTCGACTCACAGGAAGCCACATCCAAAGGAAAAGGGGGAGAGCACTACATAAAGGAAACACCCCATGGGAAAAAGAATCTGAACAACAGCCTTCAGCTCTAAACCCTCCCTCTGATGGAGCCTACCCAAATCAGAAGAAACCAGAAAACCAACCCTGGTAATATGACAAAACAAGGCTCTTCAACGCCCCCCAAAAATTACACTAGTTCTCCAGCAGTGGATCCAAAGCAAGAACAAATCCCTGATATACCTAAAAAACAATTCAGGAGGTTAGTTATTAAGTTAATCAGGAAGGGACCAGAGAAATGTGAAGCCCATTGCAAGGAAATTCAAAAAATGATACAAGAAGTGAAGGGAGAAATATTCAAGGAAATAGATAGCTTAAAACAAAAATAAAAAATTCAGGAGACTTTGGACACACTTTTAGAAAGTCTCAGCAATAGAACTGAACAAGTAGAAGAAAGAAATTCAGAGTTTGAAGACGAGGTCTTCTAATTAACTGAAACCAATAAATACAAAGAAAAAAGAATAAGAAAATATGAACAAAGTCTCCAAGAAGTCTGGGATTATGCTAAATGACCAAACTTAAGAATAATTGATGTTCCTGAGGAAGAGGAGAACTCTAAAAGCTTAGAAAACATATTCAGGGGAATAATCAAGCAAAACTTCCCTGGCCTTGCTAGAGACCTATACATCCAAATACAAGAAGTACAAAGAACACCTGGAAAATGCATCGCACAAAGATCTTTGCCTAGGCATATTGCCATCAGGTTACCCAAAGTTAAGACAAAGGAAAGAATTTGAAGAGCTTTGAGACAGAAGCACCAAGCAATGTATAAAGGAAAACCTATCAGATTAATAGATTTCTTATCAGAAACCCTACAAGCTAGAAGGGATTGGGGCTTTATCTCCTGCCTCCTCAAACAAAACCATTATCAGCCAAGAATTTTGTATCCAGTGAAACTAAGCATCATATATGGAGGAAAGATACAGTTGTTTTCAGATAAATGCTGAGAAAATTTGCCATTATCAAGCCACCAGTACAAGAACTGCTAAAAGGAGCTCTAAATCTCGAAACAAATCCTGGAAACACATCAAAACAGAACCTCTTTAATGCATAAATCACAAAGGACCTATAAAACAAAAATACATATTAAAAAGCAAAAACAAAACAAAACAAAAAACAAAAGTACACAGGCAACAAAAAGCATGATGAATGCAACCTCACATTTCAATATTAACATTAAATGTGAATGGCCTAAATGCTACACTTAAAAGATAAGGAACCACGGAGTGGATAAGCACTCACCAACCAAGTATCTGCTGCCTTCAGAAGACCTACTTAACACATAAGGACTCAATAAACTTAAAGTAAAGGGGTGGAAAAAGGCATTCCATGCAAACAGACACCAAAAGTGAGCAGGGGTAGCTATTTTTAAATCGGACAAAACAAATTTTAAAGCAACAGCAGTTAAAAGAGACAAAGAGGGACATTATATAATGGTAAAAGGCCTTGTCCAACAGGAAATTATCACAATCCTAAACATATACATGCCTAACAACAGAGCTCCAAAATTTATAAAAACAATTACTAATAAACCTAAAAAATGAGATAGACACGATAATAGTGGGGGGACTTCAATACTCCACTGACAGCACTAGACAGGTCCTCAAGACAGAAAGTCAACAAAGTAACCATGGATTTAAACTATACCTTGGAACAAATGGACTTAACAGATATATACAGAAAATTTCATCCACCAACTGCAGAATACACATTCTATTCAACAGTGCATGGAACTTTCTCCAAGATAGACCATATAATAGGCCATAAAATGAGCCTCAATAAACTTAAGAAAATTGATATTATATCAAGCACTCTCTCAGACCACAGTGCTCCTGAATGAGCATTGAGTCAAAAACAAAATCAAGACAGAAATTAAAACATTCTTCAAACTGAATGTCAATAATGACACAACGTATAAAAACCTCTGGGATATAGCAAAGGCAGTGCTAAGAGGAAAGTTCATAGCCTTAAGTGTCTACGTCCAAAAAACTGAAAGAGCACAAACTGACATTCTAAGGTCACAACTCAAGGAACTAGAGAAATAAGAACAAACCAAACCCAAACCCAGCAGAAGAAAAGAAATAACCAAGATCAGAGCAGAACTAAATGAAATTTAAAACAAAACAAAAAAAGATAAATAAAACAAAAAACTGTTTTTTTGAAAAGAGAAATAAAATTGCTAGACCTTGGTAAGATTAACCAAGAAGAAAGAAAATCCAAAATGCAAATGACCTCACTAAGAAACAAAACAGAAGATATTACAACCGACAGCACTGAAATACAAAAGATCATTCAAGACTACTATGAACACCTTTATGCACATAAACTAGAAAACCCACAAGAGATGGATGAATTCCTGGGAAATACAACCCTCCTAACTTAAATCAATGAGAATTTGATACCCTGAACAGACCAATAACAGGCAGCAAGATTGAAATGGTAATTAACAAAATTACCAACAAAAAAGTCCAAGACCAGACGATTCACAGAAGAATGCTACCAGACATTCAAAGAAGAATTAGTACCAATGCTCTTGACACTATTTCACAAGAGAGAAAGAAGGAACCCTCCCTAATTCATTTTATGAACCTAGCATCACCCTGTTACCAAAACCAGGCAAGGACATAACCATAAAGAAAACTACAGACTGATATCCTTGATGAACATTGATACTAAAATTCTTAACAAAATACTAGCTAACCAAATCTAACAACATATGAAAAAGATAATCCACCATGATCAAGTGTGTTTCATAGCAGGGATGCATGGATGGTTTAACACACGCTAGTAAATAAATGTGATACATCACATAAACAGAATTGAAAACAAAAAACACATGATCATCTCAGTAAATGCAGAAAAAGCGTTCGACAAAATCCAGTATCCCTTTATGATTAAAACTCTCAGTAAAATTGCCACAAGGGACATACCTTTATTTAATAAAAGCCATCTATGACAAATCCTCAGTCAACATAATACTGAATGTGGAAAAGTTGAAAGCGTTCCCTCTGAGAACTGGAAAAAGACAAGGATGCTCACTCTCGCCACTCCTCTTCAGCATAGTAATGGAAGTCCTAGCCAGAGCAATCAAACAAGAGAAAGAAATAAAGGGCATCCAAATTGGTAAAGAGTAAGTCAAACTGTCACTGTTTGCTGATGATATGATTGTTTATCCTGAAAACCCTCAGGATTCCTCCAGAAAACTCCTAGAACTGATAAAAGAATTCAGCAAAATTTCCGATACAAGATTAATGTACACAAATCAGTAGCTCTTTTATACACAAATAGCAACCAAGCAGAGAATCAAATCAAGAACTCAACCCCTTTTATAATAGCTGCAAAAATAAATAAATAAATAAATAAAATACTTAGGAATATACTTAACCAAGGAGTCAAAAGACCTCTACAAGGAAAACTATAAAACACTGCTGAAAGAAATCATGATCGACACAAATGGAAACACATCCAATGCTCATGGATGGGTAGAATCAATATTGTGAAAATGACCATACTGCCAAAACCAATCTAAAAATTCAACACAATCCCCATAAAAATACCAGCATTCTTCACAGAGTTAGAAAAAAGAATTCTAAAATTCATATGGAACCAAAAAAGAGCCTGCATAGCCAAAGCAAGACTAAGCAAAAAGAACACATCTGAAGGCATCACACTACCTGATTTCAAACTATGCTATAAGGCCATAATCACCAAAACAGCGTGGTACTGGTATAAAAATAGGCATATAGATCAATGGAACAGAATAGAGAACCCACAAATAAACTCAAATACTAACAGCCAACTGATCTTCGAAAAAGCAAACAAAAACATAAAGTGGGAAAAGGACACCCTTTTCAACAAATTGTTCTGGGATAAGTGGCTAGCCACATGTAGGAGAATGAAACTAGATCCTCATCTCTCACCTTATACAAAATCAACTCGACGGATTAAAGACTTAAACCTAACACCTGCAACAATGAAAATTCTAGAAGGTAACAGTGGAAAAGCCCTCCTAGACTTTGGCTTAGGCAAGGATTTTATGACAAAGAACCCAAAAGCAAATGCAATAAAAACAAAGATAAATAGCTGGGACCTAATTAAACTAAAGACCTTTTTCATGGCAAAAGGAACAGTTATCAGAGTAAACAGACAACCCACAGAGTGGGAGAAAATCTTCACACTATAGATCTGACAAAGGACTCATCCAGAATCTACAATGAACACAAACAAATCAGTAAGAAAAAAACGAACAACACCATCAAAAAGTGGGCTAAGGACATGAATAGACAATTCTCAAAAGAAGATATACAAATGGCCAACAAACATATGAAATAATGTTCAACATAACTAATGATCAGGGAAATGCAAATCAAAACCACAATGTGATGCCACCTTACTCCTGCAAGAATGGCCATAATAAAAAAAAAACAAAAAACAGTAGATATTGGTATGGATGTGGTGAACAGGCAACACCTCTACACTGCTGGTGGGAATGTAAACTAGCACAGCTGCTATGGAAAACAGTCTGGAGATTCCTTAAAGAACCATTTGATCCAGCAATCCCACTACTGGTTATCTACCCAGAGGGAAGGAAGTTGTTATTTGAAAAAGGTACTTGCACATGCATGTTTATAGTGGCACAATTCACAATAGCAAAATCGTGGAACCAACCCAAATGCCCATCAATCAACAAGTGGGTAAACAAACTGTGCTTGTGTGTGTATATATATACACACACATATATAATGTGTATATATAATGTATATAATGTATATATGTGTATATATAAACTGTGGTTATTTATATATAGAGAGAGAGAAACTGTGACTCTCTCTCTCTCTCTCTATATATATATATATACACACACACACACACACACACACACACAAAATGGAATACTATGCAGCCATGAAAAGGAAATGAATTAACAGCATTTGCAGTGATCTGGATGAGATCAGAGACTATTATTTCAAGTGAAGTAACTCAGAAATGGAAAACCAAACATCATATGTTCTCACTGATATGTGGGAGCTAAACTCTGAGGATGCAAAGGCATAAGAATGATACAATGGACTTTGGGGACTTAGGGGAGGAAGAGTGGGAGGGGGTGAGAGACAAAAGACTAAAAATGTGGTGCAGTGTATACTGCTCAGGTGATGGGTGCACTAAAATCTCACAAATCACCACTAAAGAACTTACTCATATAACCAAATAACACCTGTACCCCGATAACTTATGGGAAAAAAAGTTTGCACTCTTGTTTTCACATATTTTTTAGTCTCCCCAAATTTCTTGCTGTCACTGATGTCTAATTTTCTTCCATTTTTATTGGATAATTTAATTTGTATTATAAAATTTTTTCATTTATTGAAAACAACAACAACAAAGAACACAGTGAGGTAACAGACCATACTTCCCTTCCTTGTGCTCCAGCCAATGAGTTAGACTTGATTCTAGAGAATGGGAGAAGACTTAAACTGGGTGCAATATTGAATTGTTTACATTTGTTTGGACTAAACCTATTTAAAGGTCACATTGACCTAGTTGGCTTAGTTGCCAAGGTAAGACTGTTCTTACAATGACCAGAAAGTGATGTGTCTGTTGACGGTGTGACCCTTTAGTTGCAGACAGGGACTTTAACAACGTGGTCCAAGGCACTTAGTGTAGATTATTACATGCATTTCTTGTTTACATTGCCACTAAGTTTAGCCATTCTGCTATCCAATTATACATGGTTAAACTTGTGTTATTTTTAACTCATAAAGAAAAGAAGAAATTCTCAGAAGCCTCATTACAAAGCAATTCTCAGGGATGATGGTATAAAATTAAGGAATGGGTAAAAGTGTTATGTGATATCAATATACTTTCATAGAAATACTAGTTACCTTCTCCTTCTAGATGTGGGCATCTGAGCATTGACCATAGTGAATGGGGATGACAGAGCTTTCTGAAGTTTTCTAGGCAGCATAGGCTTCTAAGAATATGTATGAATCAAGAGCGGGGAGAGTACCTCAAAATATGACTAAGTTAAGAGGATAGGATCCAAAACAAAATGTGTTTGATTTCTATAATGAAAATAAGCAACATATATGCATATTTTAAGCGCAATGTTTTATGATGCTCTTTTCTACAGTTATGCAAATTCAGTGGAATACAAATATTTGATCACAAAACAAATTCTGCTGTTACGATTTTCTTAGGATAGAATCTAGAATTGTAAATAATAGGTAAACTGTTATAAATAATGCTAAGCATCTTAATATATATTGCTAGATTATTTTCTAAAGCTTGAAAGGAATTATAACCTCTTAGCATGTATTGAGTATTAACATCCTTTTCAAAATTGCTAACTTACTAAACAAGAGTATCTTATTAAACTTTGCACTTATTTATTCTACAAACCTTGAATGGTTCATTGTCCTCATTACCATTTGTATTTATTGATACGTTATTGTGATGTATCTATTTACATACGTTGCCCTTTTATGCTGTCAGGTTTTAGTGTCATTTTTTTCTGCTACTGATAAATTTGAAGGTACTTAAGATTTCTTTTAAATGTGGTTAGTATAGTTGTATCAAAAGATGTTTCATTATTTTTTTAGCAGTAGTCACATAAGTTCAATTAATAAAGAAGCTTCATCCATTCATATATTTATTCAATAAACTTAACCATTTGTCAACTCTAGTGCTAAGTAAAACAAGAAGCCAGTCCCCAAGATGCTTATCAGAGAGAAGAGTTTGGCAAGTATCATAAAAGCAACCAAGGTTACATGTAGTAGTTTATATTAGTCTGCATGGGCTGCCATAACAAATCCCTCAGACTGAATGGTTTATGTAACAAAAAACTGAAATTTATATTCTCACAGTTCTGGAGACTGAAAAACCAAATTCAAGGTGGCAGCAGGGTTCGTATCTAGTGAAAGCTCTTCCTTTGTGTGGCAGATAGCCACCTCCTCACTAAGTACTCATGAGGGCTTTCCTATGGTTATGCATAAATAGGGAGGAAAAGAGAGAGAGAACTCTGATGTCTCTTACAAGGATAATACTCCTATCAGATTAGGGCCCCACCCTTATGAAATCATTTACTTTTTTCCTCTGAATACAGCTGCACATGGAATTAGGGGTTTCAACACAGAAATTTGGGGTAGAAGGGAAACACAGACATTCAGTCCATAACATACTTTGAGTTATTCTATCTTGGAGATGGTAAGAAAAATAGGAAATATACTCATTTATTCATTCAGTGAACATTTATTGAGTGCCTAGTTCACACCAGGCTCTATGCTTAATGTTAGTAATAGTAGCTATTTTCCTGGAGGAGATAATAATCAAATGAAGGAAAAGAAGACACAAATCACAATGCAATTTGAATGCTATAATATAACCACCACAAAGACTCTGAAAACACAAAAGAGAGAAAGATAAATATGTCTGTGGGACTTGGGAAAGATAACACAGAAAAGCAAAACATTTATTTGGGTCTTAAATGTTGGGTAGGATTGTGTAATGCAGAGATAAAAAACAATTGTATAATCATGACGAGAAATGGTTGCTCAGGCAATGTTTTGTGTTTGAGTCCTCACTTTTGAGTTGCATATTTTTCTAAGACTACTTTCTGAGTGGTGCATTTGGAGTTTTGGACATATGTCTCACTCTGTCCTCACCTTCCTCTCACTAAAATTCTGAGAGTAAAAGAATGGAAAGTAAGGGAAATCTGACTATTGTTCTTGTCTTTCAAAGTTGGTGTCATCTGTAGTGCCCTCAAGAAAAACATTTCATTCTAACGTCATTTGGATATTGGTTTCAAGAAAATGCACCTTACACAGTGGTTAGGTTCTAAAGTCAACATAGATGTAAAGTGTGCTTATGATGGAACCACACAAATCCTAACCAGTCATATAACTTTGTCTATGTCAAGAAACAATGTTTATCCTCCACTTGAATAACTCTTTCCAAAAAAGGTGAATATCTAGATTTAGCTAGCCTAATAAGATTACTTTCAGTCCATTCCAAGATGGCTGAATAAGAACAGATCTGGCTGCAGTTCCCAGCATGACTGACACAGAATATGGGTGATTTCTGCATTTTTAACTGAGGTCCTGGCTTATCTCATTGAGACTGGTTGGACAGTGGGTGCAGCTTACAGAGGACAAGCCAAAGCAGGCAGGGCATCGCCTTACCTTGGAAGTGCAAGGGGTCGGGGGATTTCTGTTTCCTAGCCAAGGGAAGTCGAGACAGACTGTACCTGGAAAAACAGGACACATCACCCAAATACCGTACTTTTCCCATGGTCTTAGCAACCAACAGATCAGGAGATTCTCCCCCGTGCCTGGTTTGCCAGGTCCCATGCCCATGGAGCCTTGCTCACTGCTAGCACAGCAATCAAAGATTGACCTGTGAGGCTGCACCCTGGCGGGGAGAGGGGTGTCCACCATTGCTAAAGCTTGAGTAGGTAAACAAAGCAGCTGGGAAGCTCAAACTTGGCAGAGTCCACCGCAGCTCAACAAGGCCTACTGCCTCTATAGACTCCACCTCTATGGGCAGGGCATAGATGAACAAAAGGCAGCAGAAACTTCTGCAGACTTAAATGTCCCTGTCTGATAGGTCTGAAGAGAGCAGTGGTTCTCCCAGCATGACATTTGAGTTCTGAGAATGGACAGACTGCCTCCTCAAGTGGGTCCCTGACCTCCGTGTAACCTAACTGGGAGACATCTCCCAGTAGGGGCTGGCTGGCAATTCACACAGTCAGGTGGCTCTCTGGGACGAAGCTTCCAGAGGAAGGATCAGGCAGCAATATTTGCTGTTTGGCAATATTTGCTGTTCTGCAGCCTCTGCTGGTGATACCCAGGCAAGCAGGGACTGGAGTGAACCTCCAGCAAACTCCAACAGACCAGCAGCTGAGGGAACTGACTGTTAGAAGGAAAACTAACAAACAGAAAAGAATAGCATCAACATAACAAAAAGGACATCCATGCCAAAACCCCATCTCTAGGTCACCAACATCAAAGACCAAAGGTAGATAAAACCACAAAGATGGGGAGAAACCAGAGCAGAAAAAGCTGAAAATTCTAAAAACCAGAGTGTCTCTTCTCCTCCAAAGGATCACAGCTCAGCAACTCGCCAGCAACAGAATAAAGCTGGATAGAGAATGACTTTGACGAGTTGACAGAAATAGGCTTAAGAAGGTCAGTAATAACAAACTTCTCTGAGCTAAAGGAGCATGTTCTAACCCATCGTAAGGAAGCTAAAAACCTTGAAAAAAGGTTAGATGAATGGCTAAAATAAACAGTGTAGAGAAGAACTTAAATGACCTGATGGAGCTGAAAACCATAGCATGAGAACTTCGTGACGCCTGCACAAGCTTCAATAGCCGATTCAGTCAAGTGGACGAAAGGATATCAGTGACTGAAGATCAAATTAATGAAATAATGACAGAAGAAATGATTACAGAAAAAAGAGTAAAAAGAAATGAACAAAGCCTCCAAGAAATATGGGACTATGTGAAAAAAAAAACAAATCTATGTATGATTGATAAATCTGAAAGTGATGGGGAGAGAATGGAACCAAGTTGGAAAAGATCCTCAGGATATTATCCAAGAGAATTTCCCCAACCTAGCAAGGTAGGCCAACATTCACATTCAGGAAATACAGAGAACACCACAAAGATACTCCTCGAGAAGAGCAACCCCAAGACGCATAATAATCAGATGCACCAAGGTTGAAATGAAGGGAAAAATGTTAAGGGCAGCCAGAGAGAAAGATCAGATTACCTACAAGGGGAACCCCATCAGACTAACAGCAGATCTCTCAACAGAAACCCTACAAGCCAGAAGAGAGTGGGGGCCAATATTCACCATTCTTAAAGGAAAGAATTTTCAACCCAGAATTTCATATCCAGCCAAACTAAGCTTCATAAGTGAAGGAGAAATAAAATCCTTTACAGACAAGCAAATACTAAGAGATTTTGTCACCACCAGGCCTGCCTTACAAGAGCTCCTGAAGGAAGCACTAAACATGGAAAGGAACAACTGGTACCAGCCACTGCAAAAACATGCCATATTGTAAAGACCATTGATGGTAGGAAGAAACTGCATCAATTAATGAGCAAAAATTACTAGCTAACATCATAATGATGGGATCAATTCACACATAACAATATTAACCTTAAATGTAAACAGGCTAAATGCCCAATTAAAAGACAGGCTGGCAAATTGGATAAAGAGTCAAGACCCGTCAGTGTGCTATATTCAGGAGACGCATCTCATGTGCAGAGACACACATAGTCTGAAAATAAAGAGATGGAGGAAGATCTACAAGCAAATGGAAAGCAAAAAAAAAAGCAGGGGTTGCAATCCTAGTCTCTGAAAAAACAGACTTTAAACCAACAAAGATCAAAAGAGACAAAGAAGGCCATTACATAATGATAAAGGGATCAATTCAATAAGAAGAGCTAACTATCCTAAATATATATGCACCCAATACAGGAGCACCCAGATTTATAAAGCAAGTCTTTAGAGACTTACAAAGAGACTTAGACTCACACAATAATAATGGGAGACTTTAACACCCCACTGTCAACAATAGACAGATTAATGAGACAGAAAATTAACAAGGATATCCAGGAATTGAACTCAGCTCTGCACCGTGTGGACCTAATATACATCTACAGAACTCTCCACCCCAAATCAACAGAATATACATTCTTCTCAGCACCACATCACATTTATCCTAAAATTGAACACATAATTGGAAGTAAAGCACTCCTCAGCAAATGTAAAAGAACAGAAATCACAAGAAACTGTCTCTCAGACCACAGTGCAATCAAATTAAAACTCAGGATTAAGAAACTCACTCAAAACCGCACAACTACATGGAAACTGAACAACCTGCTCCTGAATGACTGCTGGGTAAATAGAGAAATGAAGGCAGAAATAAAGATGTTCTTTGAAACCAATGAGAACAAAGACACAATGTACAGAATCTCTGGGACACATTTAAAGCAGTGCATACAGGGAAATTTGTAGCACTAAATGCTCACAGGAGAAAGCAGGAAAGATCTAAAATCGACACCCTAACATCACAATTAAAAGAACTAGAGAAGCAAGAGCAAACAAATTCTAAAGCCAGCAGAAGGCAAGGAATAACTAAGATCAGAGCAGAACTGAGGGAGATGGAGACACAAAAAACCCTTCAAAAAAATAAATGAATCCAGGTGTTTTGAAACGATCAACAAAATTGTTAGATCGCTAGCAATACTAATAAAGAAGAAAAGAGAGAAGAATCAAATAGACACAATAAAAAATGATAAAGGGGTTATCACCACTGATCCCACAGAAATACAAACTACCATCAGAGAATACTACCAAAACCTCCATGCATATAAACTACAAAACCTATAAGAAATGGATAAATTCCTCTACACATACACCCTCCCAAGACTAAACCAGGGAGAAGTTGAATCTATGAATACACCAATAACAGGCTCTGAAATTGGGGCAATAAGTAATAGCCTACCAACTAAAAAAGGTCCAGGACCAGAGGGATTCACAGCCGAATTCTACCAGAGGTACAAAGAAGAGCTAGTACCATTCCTTCTGAAACTATTCCAATCAATAGAAAAAGAGGGAATCCTCCCTAACTCATCTTATGAGGCCAGCATCCTCCTGATACCAAAGTATGGCAGAGACACAACAGAAAAAGAGAATTTTAGACCAATATCCCTGATAAATATTGATGCGAAAATTCTCAATAAAATACTGGCAAACTGAATCCAGCAGGACATCCAAAAGCTTATCCACCACAATCAAGTCAGCTTCATCCGTGGGATGCAAGCCTGGTTCAACATATGCAAATCAATAAACATAATCCATCACATGAACAGAACCAGCTAAAAAAACCACATGATTGTCTCAATAGATGCAGGAAAGACCTTTGACAATATTCAACAGCACTTCATGCTAAAAAGTCTCAATAAACTAGGTATTAAAGGAACATAGCTCAAAATAAAAAGAGCTATTTATGACAAACACACAGCCAATATCATACTGAATGGGCAAAAAGTGGAAGCATTCCCTTTGAAAATCGGTACAAGACAAGGATGCCCTCTCTCACCACTCCTTTTCAACATAGTGTTGGAAGTTCTGGCCACAGCAATCAGGCAAGAAAAAGAAACAAAAGGTATTCAATTATGAAAAGAGGAAGTCAAATTGTCCCTGTCTGCAGATGACATGATTGTATGTTTAGAAAACCCCATTGTCTCAGCCCAAAATCTCCTTAAGCTGATAAGCAACTTCAGCAAAGTATCAGGATAAAAAATCAATGTGCAAAAATCACAAGCATTCCTCTACACCAATAACAGACAAACAGAGAGCCAAATCATGACTGAACTCCCATTCACAACTGCTACAAAAAGAATAAAATACTTAGGAATCCAACTTACAAGAGATGTGAAGGACCTCTTCAATGAGAACTACAAGCCACTGCTCAACAAAATGAAAGAGGACACAAACAAATGGAAGAACATTTCATGCTCATGGATAGGAAGAATCAATATCGTGAAAATGGCCATACTGCCCAAGGTTATTTATGGATTCAATGCCATCCCTATCAAGCTACCAATGACTTTCTTCACAGAATTGGAAAAACTACTTCAGAGTTCATATGGAATCAAAAAAGAGCCCACATAGCCAAGACAATACTAAGCCAAAAGAACAAAGCTGGAGGCATCACAATACCTGACTTCAAACTGTACTACAAGGCTACAGTAACCAAAACAGCATGGTACTGGTACCAAAACATATATATACCAATGGAACAGAACAGAGGTCTCAGAAGTAACACCACACGTCTTTGACCCACCTGACAAAAACAAGAAATGGGGAAAGGATTCCTTATTTAATAAATAATGATGGGAAAACTGACTAGCCATATGTAGAAAGCTAAAACTGGATCCCTTCCTTACGCCTTATACGAAAATTAATTCAAGATGGATTACAGACTTAAATGTTAGACCTAAAACCATACAAACCCTAGAAGAAAACCTAGGCAATACCATTCAGGACACAGGGATGGGCAAAGTCTTCATGAGTAAAACACCAAAATCAATGGCAACAAAAGGCAAAATAATAAAATGGGTTCTAATTATACTAAAGAGCTTCTGCACAGCAAAAGAAACTATCATCAGAGTGAACAGGCAACCTACAGAATACGAGAAAATGTTTGCAATCTACTCATCTGATAAAGGGCCAACATCCCGAATCTACAAAGAACTTAAACAACTTTACAAGAAAAAAACAAACAACCCCATCCAAAAGTGGGCAAAGAATATGAACAGACACTTCTCAAAAGAAGGCATTTATGCAGCCAACAGGCATATGAAAAATGATCATCATCACTGGTCATCTGAGAAATGCAAATCAAAACCACAATGAGATACTATCTTATACCAGTTAGAATGGCGATCCTTAAAAAGTCAGGAAACAACAGATGCTGGAGAGGATGTGGAGAAATGGGAACACTTTTACACTGTTGGTGGGAGTGTAAATTAGTTCATCCACTGTGAAAGACAGTGTGGTGATTCCTCAAGGATTTAGAACTAGAAATACCATTTGACCCAGCTACCCCATTATTGGTTATATACCCAAAGGATTATAAATCATGCTACTATAAAGACACATGCACACGTATGTTTATTGTAGCACTATTCACAATAGCAAAGACTTGGAACCAACCCAAATGCCCATCAGTGATACACTGAATTAAGAAAATGTGGCATATATACACCATGGAATACTATGCATCCATAAAAAAGGATGAGTTCACGTCCTTTGCAGTGACATGGGTGAAGCTGAAACCATCATTCTCAGCAAACTGTCACAAGGACAGAAAACCAAACACCACCTGTTCTCATTCATATAGATAGGGACTGAACAATAAGAACACTTGAACACAGGGCGGGGAGCATCACACACTGCAGCCTGTCGTGGGGTGGAGGTCTGAGGGAGGGATAGCATTAGGAGAAATACTAATGTAAATAACGAGTTGATGGGTGCAGCAAACCAACATGGCACAAGTATAACTATGTAACAAACCTGCACGTTGTGCACATGTTATACTTTATTATACTTAAAGTATAATAAAAAATCTTCTTAACTACTTAATAAATTGAGAGTCTGATAATGATGTCTTTTTGCTATTCTGAATAAAGATTACTTTCATTGTTATGTTAAAATATACATACCAATTATAAACATAATCTCAAAGACTCAAATTTGTAATTTTTTCTTACAGTATGCTAGAGAATATTAGTAAGAATTATTTGGTTATGCTTAATTAACAAAGAGAACATAGCATTTGAATATTATTGATAAGAAAAAAAAATCTAAGAATCATATTTGAATACTAAGTCCTTGGCAGTATTTTCAGTGCCTTAAAGGAACATTTCAGGGCATCCTCAAAACAACCGCACGAGGTAGCCACTGTTGTTATTATCTCCATTTTACCTGTAAAGCGTAGAGAGGTGAACTAATTTGCCCAAGCTCACACAATAGAATGCAGAGCTAGGATTTCACCCTGATAGTCTGACTACAGAATGTCTGGTCCTAAATGCGGAAATATACTGTCAAACAAAAGGAAAGAACTGGTGATCAGTAACATAGAGAAAGAATTTGATTAAAAAGCAAAGGTAAAAGCAAAATTTTACCTGCGATAAAATAATTACTCCCTTATTGTCTTCTACAGCCTTACCTTCTAATTTCTCAAATTGCATCAGAGTTATTATAATTACTAGTAACAACCACTCCCCCACCAAAAAAATAATGCCATACCACGTGTCTATGGTCTATTTAGGAATGTAAAGAAAGGACAGGCCTAGCAGCAAAGCAGAAAGAAAATAATTTTTACATATTTTTACATATTATTAAAAATCAGCCTTGTATTTCCCTCTTACGAGTAGCGTCCCAAAGACCTACAGTGTCTACTGTGTTAAGTGTGGGTTCAAGAGATTAGGGGCACTGATGGGCCTCTAGCTCACTGTTATTTCCTTCTCCTTGCAACCTCACATCGCTATACATCTGTTTTGTTGATTCAGAAGAGCACTTGAAATGCTTTACAGTTGATTTTGACAAGTGCTACAATTTGATAGGGAAAGATAATTCTTGCTGAGATGATTTTCGAAGTACAGAAATTATACTTTTGAGTAGATATTACCTTTCTTTATGATCAGGATTTTCACTTAATATACAGCACACTTAAGCTTGGTAATCACATTTTCCTTTTTCTGAAAAAAGTGATGGGTGTCTTTGATCTCATATATTAAGGCATTACACATTAAAATCTTATTCCAAGTTCTGATTGTTTTCTTTGTTGCAGATAAAGCATGTCTGACAAATTTAAGGATATCAGATTTATAAAATGCTATATGAATATGAAGTGGGATTATTAATTAAATGAGAGACTCCTGATCACACGATTGGGCTGATTGATGAGTTCCTGGGATGTACATTTTCTGCATGCCTCTAAATCCACTAAACTGAAAATTAATCAGTAGTGTCTTAAAGACCACAGACTTATTACTGACAGAATAAGCACTTTTAAGAAATAAAATATATGAGTGTGATTTTAATTTATATTTTAAAAATATTCCTTTATCATATAGACTTTCCCATTAGTTTAATTATAAGAGAATATTTTAATATTTGATATTTGAGAAAATTCTTAATGAAAAATTATCATCGCTCTGCTTTGTTTCACCAATGCTATGTCAGAGGTTGACACAATTTTAGAGAAAATCAAGGTTTAAAGCTTATCTAATGCTAACTCAAGATTGTAAGTGGCCAGGGGCAGTGACTCATGCCCGTAATCCCAGCATTTTGGGAGGCCGAGGTGGGCGGATCACGAGGGTAGGAGATCGAGACCATCCTGGCCAACGTGGTGAAACCTGGTCTCTACAAACACAAAAAGTTAGCTGGGTGTGGTGGCGCATGCCTGTAATCCCAGCTACTCGGGAGGCTGAGGCACGAGAACGGCTTCAACCCAGGAAGCTGAGGTTGCAGTGAGCCAAGATCGTGCCACTGCACTCCAGCCTGGTGACAGAGTGAGACTCCATCTCAAAATAAACAACAATAAACAAACAAACAAGCAAAAGATTCTAACTTGGTTTAAAGCAGGCTGAATGATTCAGTGCTTTGGGATCTCAGTCCTGTTGGCATAGGATCTCAGTCCTGTTGGCATAGGATCTCAGTCCTGTTGGCATAACATCCTCAGTAATTAAAGCCTTTATTATTGATATGATGGAAACTAAAACTTGATCCATGTCTCCATGTTAGAAAATAGTTTCTAAGTATTCCATCCATCTTTGTGTAGGTTTCTACATTATTTACAAAGATAAATGGAAATATTGTTAATGTGGGATACGCTTCACAGTTACATTGAAGATGCTATATACCACTGCCAAACAGTACTGGTGTCAGTACTTCAGTACAGTTAAACAGCATCTCAGAATTCTTATTCTGCTACTCGGGTTCATGTTGTCAATGTGGTTTTTCCTAATCACAATCCAAATTCTAGATCCAACAAATAATTCCACCTGGAATTTATAAAGTGGGTGTCCTCGGCCACTTTAATTAAATATATTAAATGTATTTAATATATATTATTAAACCTTGTTTCTTAAAATACAGTTAAGAAGAAAGACTTGAGTTTGTACTTTTATTCTACTATTTCCCAACTAAAGAATATTGAGAAATTCTTTACCTGTCTAAGCCACAGACTCCAAATTGTCACTCTGCATGTCCAGGGCATATTATTTTCCTAACAAAAATTCTGAGAAGATAAAATAAAATAATGAATGCAAAGGTATAGCCCAGTACTTGGTGAATAGAAAAATTCTCAAAAACTGATGACTGTGATTAATGTTTTTTCCATCACTGATGCCACTTTCCTAGTTACTACCCCATGCCAGGTTTACTAAAACAAAAATATATCCTAATGCTTTATTCTTCCATTTCCATCCATTTCAGTTCTGTTATGCAACAACTCTATTTCTTATAAAATATTGCTTTCCTTTTGTAACTCCTCTGTTAAAAATAGGTTGTAGTTCATAAGAAAATCCCTAGACTTCTAAGATTTCTATTACCTGGCTTCAAACCTTGTATAGCCTATGCTTCTGTTATTCTCCGGTAGATACCTGTTCTCTATTCTCACTGGATTACCTTCAGATTGCCAATTTCACCTTACATTTTCACACTTGTGTACCCTTTCACCTGTATAGGGAGGTAAATACAATAATCAATTAACTGCAGGACTTTTTGAAACTTTTTACAGATAGAATTTTAGCATGTTCTCGGACTGATTTTGAGCATGCCTATGATTAAGCCTCAACTATCTAGATAAAAAGAAACAAGAACTATCAAAACTAATTTAATTTGTCATTAACTGTGACTGGAAAACCTATTGGTTTCTATCCATGTTATGGGTATGTATGGGTATTTGTTTATTTATTTCAGAATATGTATGTATTTTTTTTCCATTTTGGTTAAGAGCAGCAATTTAACTTCATTTGACTTTTCCCTCAATGATTAATAAGAGTTCACCTTCTCAAAATCATTGTTATAGAAAAGGCTGCAGAAAAGTGGCTGAATATATACTGATCACAGACTGAACCTTCTAAATTTAACAATGGAGTCAGTCCTTATTTTCAACTTATTTAACTGTGATCCTCCCATTTGATTGAAAAAGGGAGAGATGAAGAGGGAGAAAGAGAGGTGAAACTTTCCATGTTCCTCTTCAACACAGAAGTGAGTATAACAGAATAGCTCATCCAAGTCAGAGAGGAGACAAGAAAATTATGTTAGATAGAATTAGATCATTCCGCACCAAGAAGCTTTTATTTCCTTCTATATTTTGGAAAAAGTTTTATTGAGGTATAATTAACACACTATAAAATTCAGCTTAAGTGTGCAGTTCAGGAAATGTTAGTAATTTCATACAGTCACACAACCATAACTACAGTTTTGTTTTAAAACACTTTCATTGTCCAAAGCAGGGGCCCCAGTCGGACCATGGCCTGTTAGGAACTGGGCTGCACAATTACCACCTGAGTTCTGCCTCCTGTCAGATCAGCAAGTGCATTAGATTCTTATAGGAGCGTGAACCCTGTTGTGAACTGCACATGCGAGGGTTCTAGGCTGCACGCTCCTTATGAGAATCAGGTGAATGCCTGATGATCTGAGATGAAGCAGTTTCTTCCTGAACCGCCCCCCTTCAACTGCTGCCCCCAACCATGGAAAAATTGTCTTCCGTAAAACCAGTCCCTGATGCCAAAAAGTTGGGAACCACTGGTACAAAGCACTTCCCCACAAAAGCAGTTACAGTCAGCTCCCCATCCCACCCCATTCCCAGGAAACCACTAATCTGTATTCTGCATCTATAACTTTGCCTTTTCTAGAAATTTCATGTAAATATAATCATGTAAATATGTATCATTTATTTCTGACTTTTTTCACTCAGCATAAAATTATTAAAGATCATCTATGTTTCTTCATTTATCAGTAATTGATTCCTTTTCATTGCTGAGTAGTGTGTCATTATATGAAAATGTCACAATTTGTTTAGCCATTCACCAGTTGATGTTCATTTAGATTTTTCTAGTTTATGTTAAATAAGAATGAAGGTGCTAAGACACATACATACATGTCTTTATGTGGATATGTGTTTTCATTCCTTTAGGGTAACTACCTACGAGTGAAATTTTTGGGTCCTATGGTATGTATATGTTTAACGTCGTAATAAATGGCCATGCTCTTTTTCAAAGTTGTGTACCATTTTAATTTCCCACCAACAGTGTATAAACGTCTCAGTTTCTCTGTATCTTCAAAAATAATATTGTCTTTTTTTTTGACAGCAATTCCATTGGGTATGTCGTATTATCTCATGGTGGTTTAATTTGTAGTTCCCTATTGGATAATATGTTAAGAATCTTACAATTGTTTCTCATTCACATATCATCTTTGGTGTCTATTCATAGCCTTTACCAACTTTTAAAATTGAGTAGTCTTTTTATTTAAGTTGCAAAATTTTTCATATATTCTGAATACAAGTACTTAACAGATACACGATTTAGAAATATTTCCTATCAGTCTGTGGCTTGTCTTTTCACTTTATTAATGACCATCTTTGGAGATAAATGTTTTACATTTTGATGAACTCCAAGGTATATATTTCTTTCCTCTTATGAACTGTGGGGTAGAGTGTTCGATCAAGTAGAGAGTGTTGTTCAAATCTATATTCTTATTTCTTTTCTGTTTAGTGATTAAACAGAAAATAGTATAGTCTTAGTTATTACTGAGAAGCAAACATTAAAATCTTCAAGTATAATTGTTTAATTATTTGGTTTTTACATTACGTTTTGATGTATTTTAGGGCACTGTTATAATGCGATATACATTTATGATTATTATATCTTCTTCGTGTATTGACACTTTTTTTTTTTTTTGAGATGGAGTCTTGCTCTGTCGCCCAGGCTGGAGTGCAGTGGTACAATCTCAACTCACTGCAACCTCCACCTTCCAGGTTCAAGAGATTCTTCTGCGTCAGCCTCCCAAGTAACTGGGACTACAAGCATGTACCACCATGCCCAGCTAGTTTTTGTATTTTTAGCAGATACAGGGTTTCACCATATTGGCCAGGCTGGTCTCCAACTCCTGACCTCATGATCCGCCCACCTCGGCCTCCCACACTGCTGGGATTATAGGTGTGAGCCCCGTGTCCAACCTGTATGGACACTTTTATCTTTGCAAAGCATCCGTCTTTCTCCCCAAGATTATTTCTGTATTAAAGTTTATTTTATCTGATATTAGCATGGCCACTTCAGCTCTCTTACAATCATTGTTTGTATAGTATAGCTTTTACTTTCAACTTAATTGTGTATGAAACTATACTGTTTTGTAGAGAGCAAAATAGCTGGATCTGGCTTTTTAGTTCAATATAGCAATTTCTGACATCTGATTCTTTATTTAGCTCTTGTTTTGAAGTTTTCACTAAATATAGCATTCCAGATTGACCTTTTTTATTCTTTCAATACTTTCAAAAATGTCACTTCATTGTTCTTTCAGGTAGCAATTTCTGACATGAAGTCTGATGTATTTCTGTTCTCTTTCTCCGTGTTGTATCACTTTTACTTTGGTAGGCTTTATAATTTTCTGTCCTTTGCTTTGGCAGTTTGAGTATTGTGTGCCTAAACAGGTGTCTTTATTGTGTGGTATGTATGTGTGATCAAATTTATCCTGCTACACATGCTCAGTTTGTTGCACGCAGTTTGATGTCTTTCATTATTTGGGGGAGATTCTTAGTCACTGTCTTTTCAAGGAATTGTTCTTCTCTAATATTCATTTTCCCTCTTCTGTCTCTCCACCCACCTCTTTGGCTTAAACCTTTTGCTGCATTCAAGAAAATTCTAGATGAGAAGTAGAATTTTGTGTCCTTCCTGTAGCAGCACATGATCCTTTTCATTGGCTTCAATACCAAGGGAAACTTTCTCTAGTCTCCTTCCCCAATGTCAGTCTTTCCCATGAGCACCTGGCAGAGGTCATGGAAAAGAGTCTGTGAGTGTGTACAAAATCTCATTTTTTGTCTGGGTCTTCCCAGGTTTCTACTCGGTCACTCTGTCCCACACTCAGCCTTTAGAAATGTGTTAACAGTTTAGTTGATTTCTTCTTAGCCACTGTAAGGCAGCCAGCACAGTTCTTTCTATACTCTGACAAAGGTGAAACCATCTGTACATCCCCTCACTTCTTACAGGGGTCTATACCTCCTTGAATATCAGTCTATTAAGTTTCCTTGTCATTCAGATCTCTGACAGGTTAAAATATATATATATATATATATATATATATATGCTTTGTGGTTTATCTAGCTTTTTTCATTGTTGGGGGTAGGTGTGGACTTCTCTCCAACTTTATTATTTCCTAAGAAGAAGCAGAACTCCAAACATCTGCTTTTAGTGGAGGCTGCCCATCAGAAGACCTTGCCCTCTGGTGCAAGACCAATCAGAAAAGATGGAGGGTAGGCACCCTAAATAAAAACAGTGTAAGATGTGAGACCAGAATGTGTTGCCAGCTATGTTTCTTGGTGAATGAAAAAAAAACTAAATATACGAAATAAAGCTGATATGAAGACAGAAATAATGATGCTAGGAGTGTGGGCTATAGTTCAGGACTGGGATTAATTTGCCTCTGGTGCTCACTGGTCAAATTATCATCTTTCTTAAAATCCTTAAATAGTTCCTCATCGCACAAGACTAAGTTTATCTCTTTTCACGGCATACAAGAGCATTGTTATTTGACCTTGACTTAACCTCTCTATGCTCATTTTCTTTTTGTGCATCTCAATGTGCATTTTATCAAACAGGCTGTATTGGATTATTCTGGTAGCCTCCTAACTGTATCTTTTGCTTTCACCTTTCCTTTTCTGCTGTATATTCTCATTACAGAATCTGTGAAGATACTTTTCTATCCTAAACTAAATCACATCACTGCAAGGGTACAACAGTTTCCCATTTTTCCCCCATTTTGGCACATTTTTTCCATTCTTATCCTTGTTAATTCCACTTCTATGATACTGTTTTTGTTATCTTTTTAATGTATCAAAACTCATTTTTGCCTCAGAAACTTTGCACTTACTGTTCTCCCTGAAACACCTCCCACCATCACCACCACACAATATACACATCATAGCTGTTTGACATACTCCTCCCTTTCTTCAGTTATCTCCTCAAACATCCCTTTATCAGTTATACTTACTTCAAATGCACTGCTTCAAAATACTATCATTTTTTTGTTCTTCCACCACAGTACTCTCTCTCTCCCTTTCATGTTCTTTTTTCCCATAGCGCTTCCAATCTGACATACTATTTATTTATTTTTATTTATTTTTTCACTAAAGATAGGTTTCAACCATGTTGGCCAGGCTCGTCTCAAGCTCTTGACTTCAAATGATCCACCCGCCTCAGCCCAAAGTGCTAATCTGACATACTATTTCATTAGTTTGCTTATTATGTTCCTCCCCAACTATATCATAAGTCTGATGAAGATAGGAATTTTTTTGGTGATATCGTTCATGTTTTATCTCCAAAAACTAAAAAAGTTCCTAGTTCATAATATATATACAATAAATATTTACAACTCTATTCTTTGCAACTTAACACATATAATTCCTTCTAACTAAAATGCTTTCTCATTGTTCCTTGGACAACTTGGAATTTATATTTCATAACCCAGATTAACCATGTTCTCTTCCTTGCAGCATAAATTGCCCTCTTTAAAATACTTTATTATTCTATATTTTGTGCAGCTACAGTATCATGCACATACTTCATTATAACTATTCACCATCGTGATTAGTTACACAAATATCTTCGCAGAAATAGTGTCTTCTTTGCATTTTCTAACAACTCAGCCCTAGGACTTAGTAATTGTTTATTGAATTTAGTGAGTGAACTGAAGTCATTATTTTTTTTTCCAAATGAGCTTTCACCAGAACCAAGATACCTTTCAGTCAAACTAATAAGAACCTTGAAGTCCTTCTCCATTCCCACCCCAAATTCTGTTTGGTAGCTGTCTCGTTGATGACTCTCTCTATGTCAATGCTTCACAGATATGTCAGTTTTGGTGCACACTTTTCTAAGTTGTATGCAAAAACTGGTAACTGAATTATAGTCAAATCACGCTTAATAGTGAAGGCTTTCTTCAGAAAGAGGTACTATAAATTATTAGGGCTTGTCAACACCTGACTGTTGCTGTATTTTCTGATTAACTCACATTTATGTCACCCATTTTTCAGCTCTGCTTCAGATAATTTAAAAATGCTTATTATGCCTTCCCCGCTCTTAGCTGTCTTTAGGTAAATGCCTATGCAGCAGTTATTAAACAGTTTAAAATGAAAACAATCTATATCGAAAATTAGTATTTTACTCATGTGACTTAGTTCAGGCCAATATGATATGAGTGGAAGTGTCATGTACATATCATTAAAGACAAAGACCTTTATACTATACTCTCTTCTCCCTTCCTACTCACTAGAACTAAAAGTCTGGAGGAAATAAGGAAGCATTATGATAAAGATACCAGAGTGACTTAGCAGCTTGGGTCAATGGATGGCTTTTTGCAAAAGAGCTGCCTATCTACCTTAGGCTATTATATAGGAGAGAAAAATAAACTTCAATCTTGTTTGAACCAATACATTAGTGTTTTGTTGTTGTTACAGCGACTTGGTCTATATAATAACATACATGAAGATATAATCAAAGTGTTCGCTGGCTTCATACTGTTCTTAAAATAGAGGCTAAAATTTTTCACATGGCCTCCAAGGTCCTGTGTGAAAAGGTTTCTGCCTGACTTTCAAGCCTTATCTTGAGCTACTTTTCTAGTTGTCCACCCTGTTCTAGTAGTTAAAAGCCTTTTATCAGTAACCGGCACATCACAATCTTCTCACACGTTTTTCTTTTCTTGGAAGGTTCTTTCTTCCACCCAAGAATTGTTTTCCCTGTGTATTCCTACTAATCATTTGTATCTTACTTAGCTTAAACTTAATGTTCATATGGAAATGTTCCATGATGCCCACCCTAATATAGGTCAGATTCCTTTGTTATATACTTTAATAACAACTACCTCCTGTTCTATCAAACTCTTATCTCTGTAATTTTGCAATTTTGTGACCATTCAAATAATGATCTTCCATTAGGTTGTAAGCTATATGACAGCCAAGAACATGCTTGCTTTAGCTCATCACTCTAACACCAGACATAGTGCAATGCCTGGCTTCTGACAGGTATGTAGTAAATAAGTTGAAGGAATGAACAAGATCGTATTAATGATTCCTTTCTGCACATAATCTTTACTGCTGCTAATTCATTACACATGGTTTCCATCCTTCCTCACACTGCTGTCCATCCCCTGGTCACTGACCAATATTATTTCCTTATTAAAAATACACAATGTTAATAATACGTATCAAATTGGATTTTGATACACTATCAGTGGTAATAATCCAGGAGGCTAGAAATTACCTTTTCAAAATGAATATGCAAAATATAAGTTTCAAAACAAACATGGGAAAGCCACTGGGGGAAAATCTACCCAGTTGTCATGTATTTATTGCAAAACAGTGTAAGATAAACTTGTAAGAAATTAATCTCTCTCATGTTTGTGTGGGTAAAGATTTTTAGTCCTAGTGTTATAATTTTACTCAGCCTAAACAGTATGCCAATTATTAGTTTACTCAAATTTTTCAAATTCATTTTCTTTTGGAAAATATATTTAAAAGTTAAGAACCGCCAGCCTCAGCATGCATTGACATTGCTGTCTTTTAGAAATCTAGTAATTATGCTATATAATGTATCTAGTCTCTTTTAGAACTTTGTTAGATACTATTCTTATATAAATAGGGAAAAGCAATTGAAGTAACACCTACATAATTAAGAATGCCTATCTATTAAAAAAATCACAATTTCTTTCACATACATTTATTTTCTCAAGCATCAATACTCTTCAGTGTTTCTCTTTTGAAAATATTTTTAAAACATTAGTTTGGGTATATTATATTTTGTTAACTGATAAATCAACTAGCTCTATAGGGCATAGAAAATAGAAGAAGCATGCAATTTGTAAGTACAGTTTCCTTTCAATATTCCCTCTGTTGTTAGAAATATATGTACCAACATTTCTTTACTTAAATGTAAAGTGTTTTATTTGTTTCTAGTCCACTGAGAATTGAAATAAAATTGGTTTACCACAGGTAATTGACATTTGAAGAATAAATCAGGAGAAATTTTCTAAGATCTCATTTGTATCTCCGAAGGTGTACCTTCTGGGACTTCAATAGAATGGTAAATGTTTGAGTTTGGCCTTGGAGAAATTTGCCTGTGGCTTGTATAAGAAGAAGAAAATACAAGCAGTCATAGTCCTTTATAAAATTGTAGGATACATGTACCTTCTTACACACATTTGTTTGTATTTGTGTGTCTAATAATTGGATTTATTGCAAAAGTCATTGAAATTTTAAAAAAATACCTCTTCTTTTCAGTAATAGTAGACATCAGCTGTCACCTGACAACATTGTTCTGCAAAGCTTTATTTTAAACTTCTTACCTTCCAGGACTAGGGGTATGTATATATTATGTGTCTGAAAAAAAAAAATTGGCCTAATATTTATGTAAAGTGAATAACCCCATTGTTAATGAATAAATTACTATTCCTTTTCTTTTTAAGGATATCATAAATTAAATTAATTAAATACTTATCTTGATTACAAATTTTATTAAGCAAAAATTGTCTTTGGTACAAAATGCAAGATTTCTTTTTTTATTATAATACTTTAAGTTCTAGGAAACATGTGCACAATGTGTAGGTTTGTTACATATGTATACATGTGCCATGTTGGTGTGCTGCACCCATTAACTCATAATTTATGTTAGGTGTATCTCCTAATGCTATCCCTCCCCTCTCCCCCACCAGAAAATGTAAGATTTCTACAATCATCACATATACACAATGTCTAAGAATTAAAATATACTAAGATAATGTATTATATAAAATAATCCCAACAAATTTGAAAACATAGATGAAGTAGATGCATTATTAGAAAAGCAAAATATTGACAAGAAAACTAGAAAACCTGAATAATATTATAATTTAATAATTATATATCAAATTAGTAGTTAAAAGTTCCATTTCCCGTATCCTCCCCTAAGGTGTATATCTTATAGACACACACACACACACACACACACACATACACACACCCCACACACATATACACAGGTCTAAACATACATACAAAGGATAGAGATTTCCTTATTTTCACATAGCCAACAGAAAAAGGAAGAGACACTCTCCTCCCGTTTTATGATGCTTCCATTCCTTGGATAGTCAAATCAGACAAGGATAATACAAGCTAAAAAAAAAAAAGCTACAAGCCTATAACATTCATGAATATAGGTGCAAGATTCCTAGACAAAACACTACCAAATTGAATTGAACAATGTACAAGCAAGATAATTGGCCAATTTAGGTTCATTTAAAAAATGGAGGCTGGATGCGGTAGCTCACACCTGTAATCCCAGGACTTTGGGAGGCTGAGGTGGGTGCATTACTTGAGGTCAGGAGTTCAAGACCAGCCTGGCCAACATGGTGAAACCTTATCTCTATTAAAAGTACAAAAATTAGCTGAGCGTGCTAGTGCATGCCTGTAATCCCAACAACTTGAGAGGCTGAGGCGGGGGAATTGCTTGACCCTGGGAGGCAGAGGTTGCAGTGAGCCAAGATTGCACCAGGGTGATGGAGCAAGACTCTGTCTCAAAAAAAAAAAAAAAAAAAAAAAGGAATCTGGTTTCATATTAAAATTTCTTAAATATTATTCTCCAGAGTTACAGTAATAAATAAAACCACACGATATTTCAAATTTCAACAACAAATCCTACTATATGTAAAACTTGGTATTTGATGCAACGTAAGACAAACATTGCAGATCATTAGTGAAAGAATGGACTAGTTATAAAGCTGCGCATAAACTAGTGTGTGTGTGTGTGTGTGTGTGTGTGTGTGTGTGAAATATTTCTATCTCACACAGACATCAAAGTACAAAAATCAATTCTAAGGGGATTGAAATCTTCTATAAATCCATGTGAGAATATCTTTATGTCTCTGGGGTAGGGAATGGTTTATTAAACATGAAACGAATATCACAAACCACCAAGTAAGACCCACCAAGTAAGACTACAAATTCCATTGGAGTTTAAAATAAATGTTTTAAACAAAGGGAGAAGACAAGTATAAACCAGTTAAACATATTTGTCATACATACTGATATAGGATTTGTATTCACATGATATGAAGAACTCCTAAAATCAATAGAAACAGACCAATAATTATGTAGATAAATAGGTAAATAAATGAATAGGTATTTCATACTGAGAAAACAGTAGTATATCAACCTATGCAAAACTGCTCAATTTTATTACTGATATGGCAGGGCAAATTCAAACTATAATAAGATATTCCTGTTTATCCATTCAAGTGCCAAAACTGAGAAATCCGACAAGCTCAGAGTTTCCAAAGACGTGAAGCAAAATAAGTTTCATTTATTGCTGGTAAGAATGCAAATTGGTACATCCACTTTGGAAAAGTTTGGCTGTACCTATAAAGACAAATGTGCACATGCCTCCTGCCCTAGCAATTCTACTCTTATACTTGAAAGGGAAGTGTTAACAGCTGGACTGTAATTTCTTCTTCAGTGTCAGATATGAGGTTTTGACCCTTATTGAAATCCCTTGCAACACTAGCACAAGGAATGTATAAGAGTATATAAGGTCCAAGATAAACGAGAATCCCGCTGAGGGGTGCTATGGACTGAGCCACGTACGTGGTCATCAAGATTCTTCATTGAATGGCTGGCATGGAGCTGCACAAAAAGATGGAGGCCATCACAGATTCCTTAGGAGATTACATTACGATAAATGTATAAATATTGATAGGTCTCTAAACTGAATGGCTGTTGTTAACTAAGGTGGTCCATACACATTCAGCCACATCTTCTGTGACTACCCTCTAGTACAAAGTGATTAGAGCACAGGAAGCAGCTTCTGAAAATTACGAGACCTCTGCTTTGCTGTTGCTATGCGTGCATTGTTGGCTGCCCTTATCCTTTCTAAAAGCTACATTCAAACTTGTTGCTGGGTGAAACGGATTGGCTTTCATTTGTTTGCTTGCCAATCCAAATCTAAGATTATGGTTGCTGAAAAGACAATGAGTATTACGATACTCTACAGAAACTATTGTATCCACCAAGACATGGGTACAAAATGTTTTAGTATCATTATTTATAATATCAAAAGAAAAATGAAAACTTCATCTCCAGGATTCAGGTGGCTCTCTTTTCTGGGAAAACCTAAGACAACAGTCAGTGGGATAAAATGTAATTCCACTTACTGAAAATGGTCCCAGGCTACAAATGCTGCTGCACTTGTCCACTTACCATCAAAATAGGACAGGAGAGTGCTGGAAGAGCCTCACAGTGGGTCAACGGTCTTGATGGACCGAATGTCAGCATCCATCCATATAAAGCCCCAAATCGTGCAAAGTTAAATAAGTTTTCATTTGGGAACACAGTAATTGGTTGTATATTGATTGGGTTCACAAGGAAACAAATTCTGAGGACAATACATGCTTAAAGTTTACTGGAAAATAATTTCAGAAGAAAGTATATAAGGGAGTGAGGGAACCACAATTTGGAGCTCTAGAATTGGGGTGGCCATGGAGAGTGGACCCAAGTTGAAGGCGGTAGGTTAATTAAGTCTTTATATCCCACATTAAATGGTTTGGACATTGGATAAGTGCTTCCTTTGGAGTGAAAATTGTGTGAGGCAGTGTCCATCGGCTAAGGGGAATTTCCAGGAAAGTCACATAGCTGTAAGCTATCAGTGGCCAACATTACTCACAGAGGGAGGAAGTAGTGTCTCAGCTCTGGAGAGGGATCTAGTGGACACATCAGAGCTCTTGTTTTGTATTGTAAGTTTACCCCATCACGGAGCTTCATCTCCAGGATTCAGGTGGCTCTCTTTTCTGGGAAAACCTAAGGCAACAGTCAGTGGAATACAATGTAGTTCTGCTCACTGAAATGGTCCCAGGCTACAAATGCTGCTGCACTTGTCCACTTACCATCAAAATAGGACAGGGGAGTGCTAGAATAGCCTTCCAGTGGGTCAACAGGGTAGCATATGTTCTTCCCTGACTCTATCATGCAAAAGAAGTCTGACATTTACCTATTTGGGATACCACACCATATGATTATCAATTAAGGGGTACACGACATTCTGGAGGATAAAGCCCCTTCCTCGCATATATCATTTGCAAAACAGTACCTTTGCTTTCACTTCACAGGTAATACCATCATTCTGTCAAGTTGACTGTGCATAATAGGACCACTGCATCACATGGTTATTTACCCACTATTACACACTCTTTGCTATTAAGTGGGATCCCTTAGTTCAAAGAGATTATGGAATCTCATGTCAGTGGTTCAAACAACCTGTGAGCTCTTATCTAACACTGTTCACATTATGGAAAAGGCAAATCTATATGCAGAATATACATCAAGTTCACTCTAAATAAATTGCTGCACCTTCCAGTGTGGAAATCTGTATCATTGTAATTAGCTTGCCACCAAGTGACTGGTTGATTTTCTTGAGGAAAGGTGCAACATCGGGGGCACAATATTGGAATTTATTTCTGTTAATAGCTTGAACATCCAGCAGCACATGAAAGTACATCAGCCTTGGTAAGTGTGAGCCTATATTGTTGACCCCAAGTTCAAGTTCATCTTCCATACCTACTTACATAGCTACTCCCCTATTGAGCCCATTGTGCCAGCGTTGAGTAACACCAATGGCAGAGGCTACCTAATTTCAGCTGGCAAGTAATTTTGTCCACTTGATTGTTTAGTTATCTTCTGTGTGCTTAATTAGTACTTTGGCCTGCTTGTGCACAATCTCTAATGTTCTGTTTCCAACTTAATATGAATTGCTGATGGTCCTTATGATTTTGTGGATCCAACAGAACTGCAGTTTGTGAGGGATAGTTCTGGCTGCATGGATACCCTATGGCCAACTGCTCCATCTTTCTAGGGCCCAATAACATTTCTAGAGATATTTTTCAAATGGTTTCTAGTTCTCTGATGCAGATGGTTTGCCGTTGTTCCAGATTCTACAGGTCTTCATTGTTATTCTCCTATTGGGATTTTCCATAAGGTCCACATGGCAACTTTTCCACCATAGATAACTGCAATAACACAAAGGTCATATGGTCCAAGCATAAGGCTGCTTGCACCACAGCCTGGATATGCTGTAGGTCACTTTCCTGGTCTAGGCTTCACTCAAAGCAGGCAAACTTCTGTGTTGTTTGATACATGGGTTGGAGCAATATACTCAAGTGTGGAATTTTACGCCTTTAGTACCCAAGGAAGCCTATCAGTCATGGTGCTTTCTTCTTAGAAAGAAAAAATACAAAATTCAATACTTTGTCCTTTATTAGGGAGGTATCTTGCCATACCCTCTACCATGGATTCCTAAGCACCTTGTTGATGTGGTGGGCTCCTTTGTAGGGCTGATTTTGTGTCCTTCAAAGTACATATATCTCAACATGGGCCTCCAATATATTTGCCACTTTTTAAAATTTATTTTTTTAACTGACAAGTGAAAATTGTATATATTTCTAGAGCATACATATTGTATATATTTCTAGTGTGTGTATATATATATATACACACACACACATATATACATATATGCATTGTGGAATGGCTAAATCAAGCTCTTTAAGATATGCATTACTCCCACATACTTACATTTTTTGGGGGGGGACTTGCCATTTCTCAATCTTCAGGTTTATTTAGTATGATGCCCTTGATGTAGTAGACCAACATGATGCTTTATAAGATGTGGAGACAGTTCAGATCCCTTCTGACTATTTTATAACAGAGGGTGGAATTGTTAGTATAGTCTTGGGCAAGACTACAAATGGATACTGTTATGGACTGAATTGTGTATCCTGAAAAGCCTTTTTGTTGAGGCCCCAATGTGACTGTATTTGAATACTGAGTCTTTAAGTAAGTAATTAAGATTAAAGGAGGTCATAGGGTGAGGTCCTAATCCAATAGTTCTGGTGTCCTTACAAGAGGTGCTAGAAGAAAGTCCAGGTGAAGTGACAATGAGAAAGTAGATATCTATAAGCCAGGAAGAAAGGCCTCACCAAAAACCAGATCTTGGACTGGCATACAGATCTTGGACTTCCAGCCTCCAAAACTATGAGAAAATAAATTTCTGCTGTTTAAACCACCAAATCTGTGGTATTTAGTTATGGCAGTGCAAGCAGACTAATACAGATACTATTATCCGTGCCACATAAAACTGAACTCTTTTTGGTCTTTTTTCCTGATGGTGATGGAAAAGAACACATTCACCAAATGATGGCTACAAACCATGTAACTGAGACTATGTTAACCTACTACAGCAAATATACCAAATACAGCAGCACAGCAGCTGCAATAGAGACTACAGAATACCACATATGACCTAGTTATATTTGAGCTTGCAGTAGTTCTTCTCTGTCATGGTCCAACTGATTATTGTAGGATCAGACTGGTAAATTAAATGAGGTATAATGATAACCCCCACCCTTCTAGTTCTTAATGAGTGGCAGCAATATTTGCCAGTTCCTCAGGAATGTAATATGCTTTTGGTGTACTTTCATGGCAGAAGCTGTGGGGTATTGTATTAGTCTATTCTCACACTGCTATAAAAACATACCTGAGACTGGGTAATTTATAAAGGAAAGAGGTTTAATTGACTCCCAGTCCTATATGGCTGGGGAGGCCTCACAATCATGGGGAAAGGTGAAGGGGGAGCAAGATACGTCTTACATGACAGCAGGCAAGAGAGATTGAGAACCAAGCAAAAGGGATTTCTCCTTATAAAACCGTCAATTCTTGTGAAACTTATTCTCTACAGTGAGAACAGTATGGCCACAACCACACCCATTATTCAAATTATCTCCCACTGGGTCCCTTCCACAACATGTGGGAATTATGGGAGCGACAATTCAAGATGAGATTTGGGTGGGGACACAGCCAAATCATATCAGGTATTGAAGCTTCTGGTTGGCCTTTCTCACTATGATAGCTCTAACCCCACACAGAAGCCAAAGACCCCAAGTGAGGTCTCTGACAACTACAAAGTCTACCCATGCCAGTTATACATTTGGAGAATTGAGAAATAAACATAGAGTGATTTATACACCTAGTAGCCTCATTGTGAGCCAGACAAAGGCCAATAGTCTATTAATTTTATCTGCCCGTTTTATGTCCCTGTATCAGCAGAGGACTCATTATGATGCTGGAATCAATGTCTCTTCAAACCCTATAACCAACAATCCTCAAAATGTCTTGTTTTCTCATTTCTCCAGTGCACAGTTACCACAGTGCACAGGGTCTCTTATGTGGAAAGATGGGGAAAATTATTTCCACACACATTTGTCATGGGATTGCAGGGTCCTTCTTCCTGGGAATTCAGCTTCTTCAACCAGTGTATTCTGGGTCTGAGATCTGGTTCAAGTCTGGAAATTGACAAGAGATTGTGCCTGTTTATTGAGGCAGGTTTTTAGCCTCCCAATCACCCATCCTTGATTTTTTTGTTGTTGTTTAAATAAATTAAGCATTGTTATTGTTGACTGTTCATAAACACGGCCCCTAGAAATATTAGGCTCTTAAAAAATGTATTAGGCTGTTCTTGCACTGCTATGAAGAAATGCTTGAGACTGTATAATTTACTTTTTTAAAAAGAGGCTTAAATGGCTTACAGCTCTACAGGCTGTACAGGAAACATGATGCTGGCATTTGCTCAGTTTCTGGGGAGGCTGCAGGAAACTTACAATCATGGCAGAAGGTGAAGGGTAAGCAGGCACATCATATGGCCAGAGTAGGGGCAAAAGAGTGAAGGTGGAGGTGCTGCACACTTTTACATTATAACATCTCAGGAGAATTCACTCACTATTTTGAGGACAGTACTAAGGGGGATGGTGCAAAACCATTCAAAAGAAATCTGTCCCCATGATCAAATCACCCCCTATCAGGCCCCACTTCCAACCTTGAGGATTACATTTCAATATGAGCTTTGGGTGGAAACATTCCAAACTATCTCAGAGGGTTATACTGTTCAGGTTGCTACTGCAACCTTGCTACACGTTACAATAATTGCACCCAGCTTGCTATTGATGGTGAAGTTCCTATCATCTCACTACTATCAGGAATCACAGTTACGTAACAGTAACTTTCCTGTTAGCCTTGGCCTCTACAGAGTATCCACCAAAACTTCTCAATAACTGTGTTACCACTCTCACAATCACATTGCTAATCGCTTTGCTATACAGATTGTTCTTTAAGCCCTCCTTTGGAACATAGTTGACTGGTGGATTTTTCTGCCCTACATAGTCTATCCCTTCTGACATGCTCCTTTCCATAAGCCTTTTGATACCATCCTTTACCATCTGCCATAGCACTCCTGGCATTTTACTTCTCTTAGTGTGGGTCACCACTTGTTTCAGGATTTCAAAAGTCATGCATTCTCCAGAGTTTCTTACCAGGATATTTTTTCCTGTATCACAAATAATTGCTCTCATTTTATTAAACTCTTCCTTATCTAACTTTATATTCTACCCTTCATGATTTATTATTCTCATGGTCCATTTCTATGAATACTTTCCTGGCCCCTTCTTGTACATACTGTCTTCTGGTGTACAGTTCCTTTTCTCCTGTGGCAGGCCCAGCACTTCCTAGAGAGGAACGCAGATGTGAGGTGTCAGGTGACACTCCTGGCCGTGGGGGGAATGAGTGCCTTCTTTTGTTAAAGTAACAATTATGTTATTTTTACTTTTATTTTTAATAAAATATATAATATTATATAATTTAATATATTTAATAAAATTATATATAATAAAAAACATATATATATATGGTATACAACATGTTGTTCTTATCTACATATCCATAGTGAAACAGTGCTTTTGTCCTGAAAATTTGATTTGGGTACATACCACAGTATCCACTACGTTGCTAAAGCCACTTTAAAAGCAAAGCAAAATAAGAAACAACACAAAATTCAGATATTGGTTACTTCTGTGGAGAAAGAGGGGAATACATTTGGGAAGAGCACAATGAGATCCTCAAAGTTATCGATAAAGTTTTTATCTTTTAAATTGGACATGAGAGAACAGTTGTGTTTTTAAATTATTATTCTTTAAACTGAAGGAATACATTTTATACACTGTTGTATATATTATACAGCCCACAATAAAAAAAAAGTAAATAAAATGATTCCTGGCACTAAATCTAATAAAAATAAACAGTTTGAGTCACTGAATGCAACTCATTTCTTAATTTAGGAAAGGAATAGTGAGAATGTGTTGTATGAAATACATGAATATAAAGAGAAAGTGGTGACTTTAAAGATATGAAGACTTAAATGGTTTATTTTAATTGTGCAAAAACTCAAGGTGAATTCAGAAATGGAGAGTTCAAACAAATACTCTGACATGCTCTGCCCATAGCCTTCCCCATTATGGCTGGTAGCAACTCCTTCCTTCCAGTGACTCAGACCAAACAACCTAGAATCATATTCGACTCCTCTTGCTTATACCCCATATTTCTTCTATTCTATTAGCTGTATAGTCAGACAGTTATTACCCAGGACTGAGTTACTATCATCTTTTGCCTGGATAATTGCAGTAGCCTCCAAGTAGATCTTTCTGCTTGAACTGTTAAAAAAATGCAGTGTGCAATTGTTAAAATGACAAATTAAAACTTTCTTCAAGTATACCACAATACGGAAGAGTGACTGAATTCAACCCTGTTGAAACAAAAGGCAGGAGACTTTGAAAGCACTAGGAGAGCTGGTGGAACAGTAGAGGAGGACATTAGCGGTCAGGTTGTCAATGCGATTAAGCCATCTATGTTTGCCAATTGAGGCTTATGAAAGTTAGACTCCTACCCTCCCACAGAGACTGGGAAATAGGGACATGATCTTTCTTGATGATTAGAGTTCAAAGAGATGGCTCCAAGGTCCTTGAGAAAGACATTCCTGGGTTGTGAAATTTGCAAGAGGCTGCAAGAAGATTTACATCTCAAAGAAGCAGAGAAAGCATTCATAATTCCAAGTTTTCTGAAGTAAATGCTGTAAGAAAAAGGACAAGAGGCTGTCATCAGGAAGAAACCTATATAAAGTTTAGTCAAGCTGAGGGAAACTTTAGGACCTTCTTGGTCACTACTGTTGCACTCACAGTCTCTTCTCAACATAGCAACCTGATTGATCCTTTTAAAATATAACTTAGATCATGTTACTTCACTGCTCACAACTCTCCAATGGTGTCTTCTTTGCCTGGAATGTTTTTTTCTCTGGATTTCCACATGACTGACTTTCTCACTTTTACTTATTTTCACATACCATTCTCACTCTCTCACCCATCTCATACTATCAAATTACCAATTGCCTTTTATCTGATCTATCTTATCTTATACTTTAGCATATATCACCTAAAAAATTGTATCATTTTCCCGCTATGCTTATTGTTCACTATGTGTCTCTAATCCCTGGAATGTTAGCTGTGTGTTGGGGCTCAAAAATGATACCCCAGAGGATAGCACTTTGGCGTGCTGTGTATTTTGAACTGAAGGATATTGGCAACGCCTCAGAAGCAAAGTCTTTTTCAGACCTTCTGCTTTCTTTTTCCTGCTCCCTTACTCTCTCAAGGCAGTAACAGATACCAGAATTCCTTTTTCCCAAGGTGGATCATAGAAACTGGAAATATTACTTTAAACTTTCTCCACCTTTTTGTGTGTAGGAATGGGATGTAAAGAATCTCTGACCTACCATGTCAGATAGGTCATAAGATCCTCATTCCAGAAGGGGCCCTGTCCTCTACCCTGGAGCAAGGAAAGCCACATAGAGAGACCAAGAAGAAACTAAAACAGGGAGGCCTCGCTGAGTGTTCCCACTTTGTCTATTATGTAAGATTATTCCCATTTTATTCAATCACATTTATACACAGCTCTCCATTCTTCCTCAAACCTAAGCATAAAAATAGAGAGTTTTTTTCTTAAATCGTTGGCTGTTCATTTCTGAAGGCTCCCATGTCACATAAAACTTCAATTAAATACATATTTTATGCTTTTCTTTCATTAACCTGTCTTTTGCTATAGAAGTGTCAGTTGTTCCCTTTATGATGAAGAGGAAAGTAATCGCATCCTCTTCATTCCTACAATTGCACGAGATTGAAGGTCTTAGTTTTGTTTTTTGATGTATCCTGTATGCACCCAGTATGTACTGAATAAATATTTGGTGGTTGAGTTATCCCTGATCCACACTGCAGACGGAAAAAAAAAGCGAATGTAATTTCCTTCAGAATACAGCATTATTAACATTATCTGTTATTCAAAAATTGAACATTTTTCTACATAAGATATTAAATTAAAATATTAACAATTGAGTATGCAAGTGGTCCATGTCACTATACCAGAAACTTATGTTTGTGTTATAAAAATGGGAAGACAAAATGTTCAGTTACGAAGAAATACTCATCCTAAATGTACAAATGATTGCCTAAAGGTAGTGAGCTTCTACCCAAAAACCAAATACTTTGTTTCTGTGGTTTTCCTTGATTTTGCTTTTCCTATCCATCCCACCTTCCACAAAACTATGTTTAACCTGGAATTGAAGAAGAATTTTCCTGACTGGGTATTTTACTCTAGTTAATTACTCTACTTTACACTTAGCTAAACTAGGCCTAAGCAAATACCAGTATTTCCTGCACAATCTAGCACAAATAAAATAAGAAACCAATAAATGCTTTTATTTGAAGACCTAAATATTACTTTTCACTAATTTAGCCATTTCATATTTAGCTCAAATAATAAATAATATGTAGGGATTTCATGCTTTCTGAAAAATAAGTTTTCTGCAAATGCAC
>NC_088377.1:157115000-157160000 GCF_037993035.2 Macaca fascicularis
GGACCCAGAGACAAAACTGTCAAATTATACACAGAAAAAAAAATTACAAGAAAAAAGAAATGGAATATTTAGTATCTATTCTTTAAGACCCAACTTAAATATCCTTAATATATGAAGATTTGATTCTACTCAAAAAGTGACTTCTTTTTTCACTGAAGTTCAATAACCTTTGCCAAAATTTTAATGTGTGAGCACTTGATGGCAGGTTTCCAAAAAAGCACTCTGATTTATCTTCCCATTCTCCACTGTGCCTCAAAGAAGGACTTGCTCAATAAATAGACACAAGAATTATTGAGTGAGTAAATAAAGACAAAAGTGTTTTAATGAAATGTCTGTTTAGTAATACATATTCATTGCATGTAACAATGTATGAATTCACTCAAAGTAATATCACACTGCAAGAGATAGACATTGGTAGATGAATTAAAATTCTATACCTTAGTTCCTAATACTTGGAACCTAACTCACTAGGCTGGCATGTAATTATTACCTATGAAAAGTTTGTTGGAGGGATTGACAAAGGGGGCTCCTCTTGGTCACCAAGGACTGAGGTGGCACACTAGGCTAAGACTCAGAGACCAGGATCAGCTTACAAACATGTTTTGTTTTGGTCTTCATAGTGTTGAAAGACATTGTGTAATTATTGCCAAGATTTCAAAATTAGAGGTTTCTAAATACTAATATGTTTTTCCAAGTTCTCTTGAAAAGGTGAAAGAACTGATCGTCCTGGGTTCACACTGCTGGATGGTAACATTTGGTTGGAGCAAAGGCACTATTGACCCTTTAATTGAGCACACATTATCCTGTGCATCAAGATCCACACCTGGTGGGCTTCAGTCAGCTGCCTGACTTGCATACTCACTAGAGTTAATAACATCTTTTCTGAGGCTGCTAAGAATTATTTAAAAAATAAGATTAATCAGGGACTAACACTGGTTTCTAGTTGTGGTAGGCTGAATATTGCCTCTCCACCCCTCTCTGCAAGATGTCCAAGTTCCATCCTCTAGAACCTAGAAATAGGTTTGCTTACCAGGCAAAAGAAATTTTGTAAATGTGTTAAGGTTAGGGACCTCGAGATGGGAAGATTGTCCTGTATTATCCAGGAGAGCTCAATTTGCTCAAACGACGTTTTAAAAATGGAAAAGAAAGAATAGGTGAGAGAAATGTGACTTGAAAAAGACTCAACCTGCTGCTGCTGGCTTTGAAGATGGAGAAAAAGGGGCCATGAGCAACGGAATGTGGGCAGCTTCTAGCAGCTAGAAAAGGCAAGAAAACAGATTTTCCCCCCAAACCTCTGGAACGAACACAGCCCTGCTGATACCTCCCCACTAAGACCCGGTTTGGATTTCTGATCTACAGATTGAAAAACAACACATTTGTATTGTTTTAAGTCATTACATTTGTGGTAATTTGTTACAGTGGCAATAGAAAATTAATGCAAGTCTCACACATAACTTTAAGCATTGTTCAATTCAAGCTCCCTGAATCAGTAGTTACAGGAGCTTATAGAAATGTTGACATGGTGTCTGTAAATAAAATAGTGAAGACTCAGGTGGACAAAGATATAACATTTGTGTAACTGAACGTAACTGCTCATTCCAAACCCTAGTTCCACCTTACATTTTAAAAAATAATTAATCTAGTCATTTCTGGGTATAATTGGTTAAATTTATTGCTTTTCTCGGTAATGTTAGGTTAAATACACAGTCATATGCATATTTTTAACATTCAGCAAATATTTATTGAGGGCTTATTTTGGGTTCCTGTTCTAGGCTCTGCAGATAAATGGATGGATAAGACAGCCAAAGTTTCTGATTTCTTAGAACTCATATTCTACTTGGAGATATAGAAAATAAACATATCAGCAAATAAATGACTAAAAGGTTATGCTAAGTGTGAGTCGGAAAAATAAAGCTGAGAAAGAGAAAGAGCATGTTTCCATTTTAGACAGATATGGCATAACACAAAATCTGTTTGGTATTTGTCCCCAGTTCCTGACAGAGTTCCTAAAACTTTTGAGATTTTCTAAGTGATAGGAGTATTTTTTGTTATTCACCACAAGCTCTTTTCCGTCACATGTGAACTCAAGCTAATAAAGTGACCTAAGGAGGAACCCCTTAGAGCAGGGGGTCCCCAGCCTCCAGGCTATAGACCGGTACCTGTTAGGAATCCAGCCACACAGAAGGAGGTGAGAGGTGGGCTGACAAGCAAAGCTTCATCTGTATTTACAGTCACTCGCCATTGCCACTCATATTACCAACCGAGTTCCACCTCCAGTCAGATCAGCAGTGCCGTTAGATTCTCACAGGATCGAAAACTCTATTGTGTACTGCACATGTGTGGGATCTAGGTTGTGCAGTCCTTATGAGAATCTAATCCCTGATGATCTGTTACTGTCCCCCAACATTCCCAAATGGGACCATCTAGTTGCAGGAAAACAAGTTCAGGGCTCCCACTGATTCTACATTATGGTGAATTGTATACTTACTTCATTCTATATTACAATTATTAATAATATAAAGTGCACAATAAATGTAATGCACATTAATCATCCCAAAACCATCCCCCCACCTCCAGTCTGTGAAAAAATTGTATTCCATGAAACTGGTCCCTGGTGCCAAAAAGGTTGGGAACCGCTGCCTTAGAGAGCCTCAGGATGGGGCTGGTCACCAGAAAGACCAAGTAATTGGAGGGTTATAACTTTCAGCCCCTTACCAAACTCTAGGAAGCAGGTAAGGGAGCTGGATATTGAGCTCTATGAAAATCCTTAAACAGAGATTTTTAAATGAAATCTCAATATGTAAGGACTATGAGATACAGTGAAAGAGACAGATGGAGACTCCATTATGTCGGTACTTGTACATCATGATAACAATTTTATTTTTAAGTGTAGCAAAGCCATTGGAAGATTTTGAGAAGAAAAATGGTCTCCTCTCTGTCTGCCCTATGGAGGATGGACTGTACGTGTGCAAGAATTCAAGCAGGACAAACAGTTAAAGGCCGTTGTAGTGACCCAGGAGGTAGTGAAAGTAGTTGGATAGAGCTTATGTTTTAGATATAGGCTGACAGGAGCTCCTTATGTAACTGATGCAAATTGTTTTTAAAGAAATTAAGAACAACTCTTGGGTATGAAGACTAAATAACTGTAAAGTTTTGCTGTTATTTAGTGGCATGGGCACACTGGTAGTAGCAGGGTTAGGAGTGGGGTCAGGGTCAACTTCGTGGTATGAGGCCAGTCAGTTGCACAAATCTTTCTGGTGACAGTGCCCCGTACTTGGGGTTTAATTCTCTGTGTTTGCCATCTCAACATTTTATCTTTATGTTTTGTAATGAATTCCAATGTGACTTTGGAGCCTCATATGTCCCTTTACTCATGTGTGATTATGCCTTCAGCTGACATTATTTCTCTAGGACAGTTTTTGGCAGATGTTCTGGGCCCTGCCCAGCCTCATACCCCCTGCCCCACTCAATAACCTCTGGGACCTTGCACCACAGTGGAAGAAAAAATACCATAACATGTTGAGAGAGACCAGGTGGATGAAAGGAAAATCCTTACTATTTTAGTACCTTTAGTGTCATTTATTTTCTTACTTTCTGAACAAGGAGTTCTATGTTTTCATTTTGCACTGGGCCCCCAGATTATGTAGCCAGTCCTAGTTAGAGTTGAAACATATTCCTGTTTTGGAACTGTTCAGTTTGCAATCCCAATTAAACATCTAGTTAGAGTTGTTGAGTAGGCAGCTAGATACACAAGTCTGGAGATCAGGTGAAAGTCAATAGTGGAGTTATAAGCGAGCGGGTTATCATGGCGTAGATGGTGTTTTTAAATCTTCGATCTTGCCCTGTCCACTCATCTGCCTGTTGGAAATGTGCTAAATTCCACAATGCATAAGTATGTGTGGAAGAGAACTGCTTTGGGCCTTGATCTATCTCAGTTCTGTTTTGGCATCCCTCAAAAAATGTTCCTCACGTCATCTGGTCTTTTAAGTGAGGCCTACTTCCATTCAAAACTCACCAACGTTGGTAAATTTTTCCTCATAGGCTTTGCTATCAGAACCTCTCCATTCTGAATTAACTGATGTGTTCAATGTCACTGAGGTCAAGCAAATATTCCCTCGGTTCTCCTTGTCCCAGCTATCAGATTCTTTTGTATCTATTGGTCCACACTTAGCTTTTATGGGTCATCTTAGAATATTTCACTGATCTTCCAAGCCAATATGAGCCTGGGGGAGACTTAGAGCCAGCAGCGGATAATCACGCTGACCTAAGATTGCTATTGGTCCCAGCCAGCTCTGAGAGACGAAACTTCAGACAGAGTCTGGTAGTAAATGCCAAACACCAGTCTATTCTATTCTGTGCTCCCCAATGCAAAGAAGAGTTCCTTTTTATTATTATTCCCAAGAGATGAGGTTGGAAAACTAAACAAAGCACCATCCCCTAAACTCACAGTGTCAAATCTACCCTCTTGATTTATCTTTGAGCTCTTATGGTCTTTTTAATTCATGGTCTGGATGAAAAAAAATCAACTTTTCTGCAAGATTGTATACCTCATAAACCCTTTATCTCTTGTGGCTAGAGAGTGCTTTTTGAATTCTAAAACTAAGAATTTGTCATTTATTTCTCTTTTTTTTTCCATAACAATGTCCCCTAGGTAGCTAGAATTAGGATGGTCATTGAAGAAAAAGAATACTGGTTACTATTGCAAATTATTATTCAAACACTCTTATTTCTTAAAAACATTCTGCTATGAGAGTACACTTTTCAGAAACACAAATATGTCAGTATCCTGGGTCCTTATATCTCTGGCTCTATTTCTCAGGGCCACTAATACATGAAGAAAAATATATCTATCACTTGGACTTCAGGTCTTCAGGTCACCTCTTCAAAACCCAGACACTCAGGGAGCCAAGTGTCCCAGAACAGCTCTAAATTCCCCAAAGGAAGGGGACTAAACGTATTCACTAAAATGGAAAGATCTTGGTGAGAGAACAGTTAATTTTGTTAAGCATTTTCAAACCCTTAAGACTATAAGGTTCCCGTTTGATTGAATAACAATTAGTGCTCCAGATAAAAAGCCTTCCTACATGGAGCTTCTCTGAGGTCCGCTCTTAGCTCTCTCTCACGCACTGACTTCCTGATGAAGTTTCTCCTAGTGTCCAGCTTTAGTACTGACATCATGGTGCTGACCCAGTCCAAGATTCCTCTTCCCAGTCAGTCCTGCTTATTGTTAAGCATTTTTATCTTCCTAACAATATAAAGCCCTTTATGACTCAGCCCAGACTTCCTGCTCCCCTTTGGTTAATGTGGGAATCTAAAACTGTGTATAAATTTTCTGCTCGCCTCATGCTGCGTCACTACTTCATGATTACATGTGCTCTGCCCCTAACCTTGCACAGACTTCACTTTCTTTACTTGGCTGACTCCTATATCTTTTATGACAGAGTGCAGGTATCATTTTTGCCCCTAAATCCTACTGGGGCATATTGCATTAAAATGCAATTATTCCAGTTTTCTTACCCATGGTGTTTCTCACTGAGGGAACTATATACATTCCCAACTGATTGAACTGAGGAGTGACCATGTGCCCAGAGTTAGCCAAACTGTGAAGTTTTAAGGCACAATCTCCCAAAGCTTCCCTCACTTTCAGCACAAACTGCAAGGTTGGAGAGGTTTCCAAAGCCATCCTCAGGTTTGATAATTCATTAGAAGACTCACAGAATTCACCAATTGCTATTGTACTCACAGATATGGTTTATTACAGAGAAAGAACGCAGATAAAAATCAGTCAAAGGAAGAGACTCGTGAGGCAGAGTCTGGAGGATTCCAAACACAAACCTTCTGTTGTCTGAGGGACCCGTTACTCACTCAGTATCAGTATGTTTTGAATATTGCTAACAAGGGAAGCTCACTCAAGCTTTGAGGTCCAGAGTTTTTATGGAGGCTTCATTACATAGTCATGTCTGATTGATTTATTGGTTGTCCAAGCAGTTGTACTCCGTCTGCAAGTCAACTGATACTGCATAACCCAAAGTAAACTGCATAGTCCGTAACTCTAAATCCTATGATTGGTCTTTCTGGCATGGTCATGTCTCATCTTAAGACTGTCAGGTGTAGTTAGCTTTCACACTAAACAAAGACACACCAAACTGAAGCTGAGAG
Organism: Macaca fascicularis; assembly: GCF_037993035.2. Taxonomy (NCBI): domain Eukaryota; kingdom Metazoa; phylum Chordata; class Mammalia; order Primates; family Cercopithecidae; genus Macaca; species Macaca fascicularis. Next base: position 157,121,160 of record NC_088377.1, read on the forward strand.
CACAGGCCAGATCTCTCTTTAAGCAGGAACACATTCTCTACTCTATACTGTGTGACTAGCTTTTTGACCAATGCCATGAAAGCAGAAATGATGTGTGTCATTTAAAGACCCATTGTGAGGCTTGCCATGTCTTTTTCCCTTCTGCCATATGTTCCAGATAGGACCTGTTCTATCAGCGGGGATCTCTAATTATGACAAGCAAAACCTCCTTGTTTACCTATTATAGACATATATAACAAGGGAGAAACAAACCTTTGTTTATGTAAACCACTGAAGTTTAGGATTCCTTGTCATCATGGCATAACCCAGCTCATCCTAACTGACGGACCTACTGATTCCCCATAGTTAATTCGATTCCCTTTTTGTGCGCTCTCATAGTACCATTACATGCCTCATGACTAGGTGTGGACCGATACATGCTGCCACAAGTTGTTGAATTTGTCATAAAACATGTTCTAGTTTACATATATAGTGTTTTACAAAGTGTTTTTATTAGTTGCTAGCATTTCAAAGTTGAAAGCTTTCATATTAAAAACTCCAAATTTCCAGCTTATAATAAAAATAATCTCAGAAATTTAGTCAAATGCCCAAGTATCTGTAAAGTCACAATCGACTAAAGTAAATCAGCTCACCTTCTTTGACAGTAAATCTGGTCACAGCCCCTACCAGGCCGGGTTAACTCCTTATTTCCTGACTAGTCCCTAAAAGCATCTGAATTTGCAACCTCTTTAAATCTGTTCAACAATTATTGGTGAAAGAGGGGTACAAGTAGAAGAAAGAGGAGAGAAGAGCAGGAAACTGAATTTCTAATAATAATAGTATTCTGTTGAAAGCAATTTATTATATAAACAGAACAGAACATAATCTAACTTATTTGAAATTTGTGGATAACATTAGTTGCTCTAAATCACCAAGAATAAAGAGAACATTCATTGGTCTAATATCAAAATCTCATTCAAAATATATTAAAATATGTTTATTGCAGCACAGTTTACAATAGCAAAGACTTGGAACCAACGCAAATGCCCATCAATGATAAACTGGATAAAGAAAATGTGGCACATATACACCAAGGAATACTATGTAGCCATAAAAAAGAATGAGTTCATACCCTTTGCAGGTACATGTATGAAGCTAGAAACCATCATTCTCAGCAAACTAACACAGGAACAGAAAAACAAACACCATGTGTTCTCATTCATAAGTGGGAGTTGAACAATGCGAACACATGAACACGGGGAGGGGAGCATCATATACTGAGGCCTGTCAGGGGGTGAGGGGCTAGGGGAGAGACAGCATTAGGACAAATACCTAATTTATGCAGGGCTTAAAACCTGGATGATGGGCTGATAAGTGCAGCAAACCACCATGGCACACGTATACCTATATAACAAAGCTGCACGTTTTGCACATGTATCCTAGAATTTAAAGTAAAATTACATATATATATTTAAAATAACTTTTCTCCTTAGCTTTATGTTTGCAAAATAATTTCTACTTTTTAATAATTCTTCTTTTCTCTTTTATTTTATTTTATTCTTCTGAACTTGTCTATAACTTTGGGAGAGATGGATTCAATTAATTACTTAAATTGTTCATTTAATTAATTGATCCTTGGTGGTAAACAGCACGAGGCTATTCATCTTTGGGCTTCAGTATCCTGCCACGAACTGAGGACTTTAGGTGAGTACTAGCGACCTCGTTGGCGGTTTGATAGCTGGCTGTGGTTTGCCACACAATGTACATGAGTTTATCACTGCAGAGTTAAGCTGGAGCTGATAGGGAGTGTCTTTACATTTCTACTCAAGGTCTTTGTTTGCTTTGGTGTCAGCAAAGCCAAGTTACATGGTGATGTTGATATTTATGTAATGAGTCACCCATGAAAATATGAATCAAATGATGTTTACTTCAATTTAATCCAGTAGTATTTGGCACTGGCACCGTGGAAAGTGTTCTGATGGACTATCTCCCAAATCCCACTTATCACAGCACTTAACTGACTGCAGAGACATTGCTTGTAAAAATGTTGCCTAAAACTGATAAGCTGCTCAGTAGCAGTGACTGCTTCTTGTATGCCTTTGTACTCTACTTTCCCACACATATGTTTGTTTTATATACAGAAAAAACTGCAAAAGTTAGCTATGTTTTCATCTTCTTTTCTAATGATTTATCCTTATGTACATAGAGTTCTTACTTGCTAAGGACTGTCAGTTAGCCCCAGTTCAAAGTGGAGTTAAAGATGCCTTCGTTTTATGTTTTGAAAAAGACTTTCTGGCTCTTTCAGAATTATATATTGTTGTTTATTGCACAGTACTAATATTAAATTGTATGTTCTTAAGAAAAAAACCCTCATTTTTATAGGAAAGTCTTCTTTTCTCAGAATTAATTAAAAATATTTGCTTTTTATGAGACTTGTTTTAGAAAATAGAGACTTCATTCCATTCAGATGATTCTTAATTTGCGATTCAAAATGTGTGCAGTTTTTCCGGTAGTGCATTTCATGAGACAGAAAAACTAAGAACGCATATGTGCGAAACCAAATACATTTTTGACTCATTATACATTGTGTGAAACAACTGGGAAATGAGATGTTGATTGATGCCTGGTCACTGTGGTTGTGTGTCTATTGCCAATGAAAATGTAGCTGAAATACACAAATATTTTAAAATGTGCTCTATGGGTGTGTCCTCTTTGCCAGAAAATGTGCTGCACAATTGTTATGTAAACACTTGTGCTATTCCCACGGCAAAAACATTTTGCAGATGTTTCCCTGTGAAAACATTCTAAAGCATATACTTGGCTGTCTTTGTTTACTTTAACTTGTTTTCAATAACTGTTTCTTTTTTAATGCAGCTCATTATAATTTCTTGTGGTTGAACAAGTGAAGGATGAGAAACAAGATTAATGATTTAGAAATAGTCTAGCTTATGTTATTTTATTACAGTGCTCCCTAACAATTTTCTCTAAATTTTATCACAGAAAAACATCAGTAATTCAAAAGAAACAAATACACAAAAAGAAAGGGTGGAGGGCGCTGCAACTTTAAAATCTGTATGACTATTTTAGCCATGTCCACATAGGATCAGTGTCTCCAGACATCCTTAAGATTGTCTCATGAACTCCATTCTTCTCCAATCCAGCTAGAACCCTCACCTCTCATGCCTTATGATGCAATTTGGCAGTTGAGGATGAGGTCATGGTAGAGGAGAAAGCATTACGTCCCAGGAGAAATTTAGAATTGGTGATCTCTAATCTACAAATTTCCAGTGAGTTTATGTCATTTTTATCTACATATCTAGAATCTAGATTAGAAATGAGGCTCTATCAAAAATTGAGAAAATGAGACAAAAATGATGCAGATGGATTTTTAAAACATAAAACACATTTTAAAAACATCTATCATTATATATAAAAGAAAAGAAAGTTGAAGGCGTTTGTATGTCACTTAAATGATAAGGACTCATATACAAAAAAATCCTTTAAGGTTGTGGTTAAGAATGCCATTTTACATACGGTAGTCTTGGACAAAGACCCAATTCAGCTGCTTACATCTTGTGTAAACTTGGACATTTTAGTTAATCTGTCAAAACATCCTTACAACACTAAAAATATTAATAGTTAATTATTGAGAGCTTACCATGTGTCAGACACTAATGATCTGCACATGCTATATTATTAAATTCTCACACAAATTCTATGAAGTAAATCCTATATTATTAGCCCCATTTTACAGATAATGAAACAGGCACAAAGGGGTTAATAATTTATTTTTATTAAATATTTGGCAACCACTCACGTAGTGCTTGCTATGTGTTGGACTCTTTTCTGGGCACTTTACAACTATTAATTCAAAACACATCAATTAGGTTGAAACTACTATGTTAATAGTTATTTTATAGATAAGGCAACTGAGACACAAACAGATGAAATAACTTGCCCAAAGTCACAGTCAGTAAGTAGTGAAGTGGGGATTTGAACCTACACAGCATGATCCAGTCTGCACACAAAAGTCACTGCCTCTTGGGGTTACTGTGAGGATTGAATGAAACTTCACTGGCACAGATAAGCATAATAAAATGTTAACTATTATTATTATTACCAGTTTATTCTGAAGAGTATGGAAACTGTCACCTAAGATGTTGACAAATCAGAAACACTAATGATACTGAGGAGATGAACAGCAGGCACGTTTTAAAACCCTGTCCTTTCACTGGGAAATTTGAAAACTAGCCAGAAAACTAGTGGACTGGAATAGAATGAGCAAGACAAGGAATAGAAAATGAGGTCAGACAGTTATCCAATCACATAGAGCCTTGTAGACCATTATAAAGACTGACTTTTGTTCTGAGTGAGATGAAAAGCCATTGGTGAGTTTTGAGCAAAGTCATAAAATGATCTGACTTAAACGTTTTAACAGGATCACTCTGGCTGCTGTGTTGAGAAAAGAACTGCAGGGGAGCAAGGGCAGAAGTATAAGGTACTATTATTTCATGAGGCAGAGAGGTTATGTAAATTGCCCAGGGTCTGTCAAAGAGCCAGTAGGCATCAAACAGGGTTTCCAACCCAAGCCTGCATGAGTTAACCATACATGATGTTGAATGAGAGAATGACGATGAAGGCTTTTAAGTCTTCGTATTGGATCCAGACACAAAGTGTGATGTGTGATATTTTTCTGAGAATTGGGCTAGAATAAAAGTATCTTGTACAGTTAAACAAAATTTTGGTTTCCATAACAAGATTCCTAATTATTTGAAAAATATCTATGATAGATAACACTAATTCTGATCCAATATCTATTTGCAGCCAGATAATAATGAGCAAAGTATCTCTCTCTCTCTCCCCCAATCTCTCCCTCTTTCTCTCTCAAAATGGGATCTTGCTATGTTGCCCAGACTGGGGTGCAGTGGCTATTCACAGGTGTGATCATTGCACACTACACCCCCAAACTCCTGGGCTCAAGTAGTTCTCCTGCATCAGCCTCTCAAGTAGCTGGGACTATAGGTACGTGTTCCCTACCTGGCATATCTTTCTTTAATAAGTGTTTTTCACCAGATAATATTTTGTATAATTATAAAAATTGGCACCATATTTTATATTATGATAAGTCTAATTTGCCGTAAAAGCTATTTCTTTTATGACTCTCTGGTAGTATTAGCGTATAAGAACAACTAAGCCAGAAACCTACCTAATGTCTGCCGTAGCAAGGCAGAAACTACCTATCACCTAACTCAATGTCCGCTTAATATTTATTAACTGGAATAATTAATAATGACATTAAAAATTAAAAGTAAAAGTATTTTAAGGTATAGTCGAAGTTCCTAAAAATCAACATTGACTTTATGCTCACTGATTATATAAAGGGAAGACATGTCCTTATTTGGGGATAATTTCAGGGAGTTCTACCAATAAAGTCATAGAGGAGACTGAAAGCCTGGAGTAGCATTCAGATTCCTAGAAGCACTGAGAAAAATCATACAGACTACATTTGTCAAGGTAATTAATTAGCTGTTGTAGAAAAATAACTCCTAAATTTTAGTGGCTTGAACCCTAATATAGGTCAATTTCTTTCTCACCTCCTCATCTCATCTGGGCTGAGCGGCTTTCATGGACAGTTGTCTTCACCGCAGTGACTTGGTCACCCCATCCAAGCTCCTTCCACCGTGTGGCTCCACCATTTCCTGGGGTCATTACAAAGTCCTTGTTTGGATTATCTGCGTGATAATGAGTGAAGAGAGGAAAATGTGAACATTCTTGTGGGACCTTTTTCGGGCCAAGTTTGGAAAAGCCATATTCCACAAAATTATTTCACCAAACTCAGTCACATGGACAGCCCAATTGCAGGGGAGCTGGGACAGACAGAGGAGTGAGTGCTAGCAATCTCTGCCACAAGACGTCAAATCCCTAGGTTTGCGGCCAAAAGCAGAGTTTACTTTCAGTGCTAGTGGTCAGAAAATACGTACTTACTGGTAAAGCTGGGCCAGTTGCTAAAACATTAAAATACTTCCATACTGCCTACATTGGTGATTGGATAGCTTTTCTTATACAAATTAAAATACTTACTTACTTCAATAAACTTTACATCAACATTAAAGGCAAATATAAATGAACAATGTGAGAGAAAATTGGTGATGGGAAAAACAGTAATGAGACACAGATTGGACACAGATGAGAGATTGTAAAAATTGAATGTAAAGTTTTACTTGAGTATTTACTTAAACTTTTTTTTTTTTTTTTTTTTTTTTTGGAGACAGAGTCTCGCTCTGTCACTGAGGCTGGAGGGTAATCTTGGCTAATTGCAACCTCTACCTCCAGGGATCATGACAAGGTTTCACCACGTTGGCCAAGCTGGTCTCAACCTCCTGGTGTCAAGTGATTCACCTGCCACTCAAACTATTTATTTGAAGGGTCTATTTAACGTGCCAGGCCCGGTTCAAAATGATCCTCTCTTAGGTCTTCTTTAGTACTTCCCTCCTAACAGACAATATTAATTGCTCTCTTATCTGTGTTTCTATGGCATTTTATAATTTTCTAATAAGTATAAGCTTGTACAAATGGCATTTTAAACTATTGCAGACTTTATCTTATTACATTGCTCCTATTTGTTTGTGTGTGAACTCCTGAGGATCTGATAAGTATTTTAGCTCAGAGTACATAGTTAATAGATCCTTAAAACATGCAAATCAGATAGGCTATTTTCTCTTTATTGGATTCTCATGTTCTTAAGACAAAGCTCAATTACCTTAAAAGGTGGACAAGACATTTCATAAACTGGTCTATGCTTATCTCTCTACCTTTCTTCATTCATACTCTATGATTCACCGGTGATAAACTTATTTCAAATCCTCAGAAGACTCAAACTGTGTATCTCCTTTTGCAACTGAAGTTCACTCTGCCTGAAATTCTCCTACTCGGTTTTTAGCTGAGTCATATATTTATATGAGAAGCTTTCTGTGAGTGTTCTACACTTGGAAAGATCTGATCTGTCTTCTTCCATATCAACCAGTACTTTAAAGCAATACATATTATTGTTTAATATAAATACTCATTTAAGTGGTTCTTTTCCAATAGACTAGATTCTTCATAAGGGAGATATCATTTCCACTGAAAACAATCTCTCTCAATACCCACACCAGTACCTGGTACACAGTAGTAGCTAAACAAACATTTGTTGAACAAATAAATTTAAAATGTTCCTTGGTGATAATTAGAATTTGTTGTCAACATTTATTGAGAACCAACTATAAGATACATACAGTCTTTCTAACTCTAGAATTTATCCTATTTTTTCCTGAAAACTGCTACTTTCTGCTACTTATAAGGACAGCATATCAAAACCCATCTCAATAGTTCTTCCCCATAAAACTTCCATCACCACAAAAAAATACCACCCTCAACACCCCACACACATACACCTACCACCACTCCAACTGCTTTTCATCCTTATTCCCCTACTTCATCACTTTCTCAGTAAATCAGGCTTTAAAATCCCATAAATGTTTTTTTTAACAGTTCTCTCAGATCTCATTAGCTACTAAGCCCAATAGATTTGACCCATGAAAGATATCTTGAATTCATCCTTTTCTTCCCAGTCCTACTGCTACTCTCATAGTTCAGGTTCTCATTACTTGTCACCTGATCTAATTCAATAGCCTCCCAGGGTGTCTCTTCACTTTTATTCTCTCCCTCTTCCAATCTACTTTACACATTGCAGCCAGAGTAATTGACCCAAAGGTCAGTTCACTCCCCTGCTCAAAAACCTTCAGTGACTCCCCATTTTTAACCAAAAAGAGCAGCAAATCCTCAGCCTGGTATTCAAAAGCCTATATAATCTGGCCTCAATTTATTTTATATTTTCCAGTCTTATTTTACAGTACTCCCCATCACTGGAACCAAACTGGTTTTGTTTTCATTCCCAGAACTTGCCTTGCACTTTCTTACTTTTATGCTTTGCTCACGTTCTTTCTGCTAAGTCTGACCTCTCTTCCTTCCTACAAACCTGCTGTCTTCTCTCACCTCTCTCTATAGGGAGCTTCAAGTCACACCATGTGGGTGTTTCACAAATTGAATGGATGGAAGTATATAGTTAAGTAATTCACTTCTGAATATCTTGGTTAGAGTGTTTCCTAATATTTTTCTATTTCTTTAAAAAATTCCTCTCCTCCTTTCTTTGTTCCATATTCATTGCATTTTATTATTTCTATAATCTTGTTTAGGTTGATTATATGTTCTCTTTCTATTTCTCTTCACTCATGTTTTTGGTTCTTTTTTATTGAATTTATCAAGATGTAAAGAACTGGTCACTATATTATAAAAATTCTAAAACTGGTTTTCTTACACAAACAAATATATTTAAGCTTTAATAGAATATTCTATTCCCATGTTTTATAAGTTGAAGATATTAAAGGTATTTCAAAATCCAGTGAAATATATTTACTGGGAATAATGGTGCACCCATACAGGGGACTGCAGTAATGCTTATAACATAGATTAGCTAATAAACTCATCTCTCCAAATATTTGCCATTGTTCCCTTCCCATGTAGCTGTTTAGGCATTCCCAAAAGAGAATACTGCAAAATATGAGTCATTAAATATTCTCTAAAATTTATGTTTACTTAACTTAAAATTTGGACAACATTTTTAAAATTAAAGAGAATGTCTACTTCTGGCCATGAGGTGGTAAGTTAATCAGATATGGCTTCGTGTTATAACAACTAGAAGACACAACAAAACACCTGAAACAACTGTTTTCAGACATTAGATCACTGGTAGCCCAGAACTGTGATCACTGAAAAAAAAAAAAAAAAAAATCAATGAGGTACAGTCTATATAAACGCACTGTCTGGGATGGGGAACCAAAGCAAATCATGTTAGCATTACGAGTCGAAGAGACAGAGATTATACTTCAGCATAGGTTAATTGGCTGGGATTTGGAGGACAAAGGTATCAGGTGAGAGGAAACCACACAAATAAATAGCCCCATAATGCTTCTTGTAAGTCACATTTTTTGCCAACTTCTAAAATGCATGTGTGTTACTGTGAGATGCTTTGATGCAGGGCAAAAAATTAATGGAGAAAAAAAAAAAAACAATTATTACTGGGGATTGTGAACTGATCAATTTCAAGAGGTCACAAGGAGCTGGGACAGATTTAAATTTTAATCAGCCAGAATGAAGAGATCTCAATGAACATTCAGGATTTTGATAGAGACTCCGGATGGGACATGCCCTGTTAGCAATACTAAACTAGCACTAGAATAGAGTAAAAATCACACCATATCCATCATAACAAACTTAAAAATAAACCTAAAAGAAATAAATTGGTGAACAGGACAATTTAATTATGTTTTAATACAATATTCCATACTCTTTAAAGAAAATAAAAAGTTCAGAAACTGAACAATATAATATTTATAATGTCTAGCATCCAATAAAAAATTACTAGACATAAGAAGAAGAAAGAAGACATGACCAATAGTAAAGAGAAAAATTATTTTTAAAAAGACTTGAAATTGACATTGAGGATGGAATTAGCAGACAAGAACTTTAAAAGAGCCACTATACATGTGTTCACAAATGTAAATGTAAACATGAATAATAAGTGGAGAGCAATGAAAGAGCAAAAAAGGTAATTTACATAACTAAAATGAAATGTAATATCTAAAGTGAAATAGTTACTGGACATGCAACAAATTAAGCAGATCAAAGATTATTAAAGACATAGCAAGCAAAACTGCAAAATGAGGTACAGAGAGAACAAAGCTAAAAAATAAACAAGGTCTAGGTGACTTTGGATTAATATAAAACAAAGTATTTGAATAAATAATAACCAAATATTTAACAAATTTGATAAAGCCAACAAACTCACAGATACAAAAAACTAACCAAATTCCAAACAGAATAAACACAAATAAATCTACATCAAGGTTTATCATAAACAAGATGCAAAAATAATTAATGAAGAGACCACTCTAAAAGCATCAAGGAAAAAAAGACACATTACGAACAGGGGAGTAAAGATAATAAGCACTACTGATATCTCATGGAAACAATGCAAGTTAGAAAATAATTCATTATGACATTATTAGTGTGCTAAAAGGGGAAACAAACTTATCAACTTGTAATTCTCTAATGAATATATATAATTCAAAAGTAAATACAAAACAAAAACATTTTTTAGCCAAATAAAGCTGAAATAATTAACTTTTAGTAGACATACACAACCACAACAACAAGATAAAATAAGTTCTTGACACTGAAGGAAAATTATCCAAACAGAAACTTGAATCCACACAGAGGGAATGGAGACTACCAGAAATCTTAAATGTGAAATATATTAAAATATATATATATATTTCTAATTTTAAATTACTTTAAAAGGTAATTACCTTTAAAAGGGAATTGTTAGTAATATATAGAGAAGTAAAATGCATGACATGATAGCATAAAATAGAGGATGGGGGACTACAAAGACTTGTGCATTATATGTGCAGTAGTATTTTATATATGGAAATAGACTCTAAGTTAAAGACAATAGTGCAGATAAAATAAAATACTGAAACGTTATCAGTAATAAAGAAGGCAAGAAAAAATATAGAAAATGTATGAAGGCAGGAATACCAATAGAAAACAAGAACATTGTAGACTTTAATCACATGAATAATTAAATTAAATGTAAATTGTCTAAACAAACTGAATTAAAAATTAAGACCCTATTTTATGATGTCCATAAGAAACATGATTTAAATGCAAAAACACAGATTAAATGAAAAGAAAAAATGTGTAAGATAAAAACATTAATTATAACAAAGCTAGAGTAGCCATATTACTATCAAAGTAGAATTTAGAAAAAGAAATATTTTCAGTGATAAAGAAGCATACTATATAAGGACAAAACATTAGTTCATCCAAAAGATATAACACTAAATATGTATGCACCTATTGTAACCAGTTTCTAAGATAGCCTTCAATGATCTCCATTTCCTGAAATTCATATTCTTTTTTAGTCCATTCTAACATTGTACTAGAGATGGTATGTGTAACAAAAGTGTAAATCCAACAGGTCAATTCTGATATTAGGTTATAGAAATATTTTTTGAAAATCTTCAAATTATTAAATTAAAAAAATTCTAAATATTCCTGAGAAAATAAGATAATATTTAAAACTAAAGAAAAAAATAATATTAATAATTTTGGGGAATTAGGTAAAGCAATACTTACAGGATAATTTATAAATTTAAATGCTTATTTTTACAAAGATGTTTAAAATCAACGAGTTAATCTTTTATATTAAGAAGCTCAAGGAAAAAAAGTAAACACATGATAAATAAGAGAAAGTAGAAATAAATATAAACAGTGGAAATTCAAGGACATAAAAAACAGGAAAACAATAGAGAACATCAACTAATCCAGTACGTCTTTTAAATGATCCATAAAAATCAATAAAAATGATACACATGTAGCTAGACTAAAAATAAAGGAGAAAACAAAAATGATGCGTATTAGGAATGTAATATGTAATAGAATGTAATAGAAGATATCACTATAGATACTACAGAAATCATAAACATAAGTAATATTATGAACAATTTCACATGACGAAATTAGGTAACAACAAACTGGACAAATTCTAAGGTATAAACTAAAATAGGAAGACTTTAAAAATTGGAATAGTTTTATAACTGTTAAATTAAATTTGCAATTTAAAATATGTCATATAATAATGCAAAGCTCAGAAGACTTTACTGCTCCATTTTATTAGATATTTAAATAAGAAGTTAAGTAATTTTAAACTAAATCTTTCACAAAAGTAGGAAGTGAACACCTTTCAACTCAGTTTATGAAGTCAGCATTACCCTGATAGCAAAATCAGATCAAAACACAAAACACAAACCAAAGCAAAAAGAGAAAAAACAATAAAGACCAATAAATCCTGAACAAAATAATAGCTAATGGAATCCAGCCTAATGGTGAAAAAAATATGTACGTCCTGACCTGATAGAATTAATTTCAAGCATGCAACTTAGTTTTTCCTTCAAATATCTATTAGTGAATTCACCAAATTAACAAAAAAGGAAAAGCTATAATCTAATCATTATAAAAAATGTTTGATAATATTTGACATCCATTGATTAAAAACTTAGTATACTACAAACAGAAATTAGCTCTTTAAACTCAATGAAAAACATCTATTGAAAACCTACATTTACTTTTATAATTAATTGTAAAACACAGAATGTGTCTCCCTTAATATCAGAAACAAGGTTAAGGATGCTTGCTCTTACCTCATCATGGTATTAGGGAGGCTTGCCAGTTAAATAAGGCAAGAAAAATATATAAGGCACCTATATTCACAAGAATAAGCAAAACTGCCTTAATTTACAAATTACATGATGATGTATTTCTATGACCAAATAATCTATGGGGAGAAAACATAACTCAAAAGTAAATTTATCAAGGTCATGGGATACAAAATGAATATAGAAATCAATTGGATTTCTATATACTAGAAATAAACAACTGAAAAATTAATCTCGAAAATATCATTTACAATAGCACTAAAGACATAAAATATTTCATTGTAATTTTTTCAAAATATGTAGAAGACCTGTACATTTACAGTTAGAACATACTGTTGAGAGAAACTAAAGATCTTACTAGATAGTTAAATCATATTTATGAATTGAAAGACTCAATACAATTAGCATTGAAATTCGTCTCAAATTGTTCTATAAGTTCAATGCAATCCTAGTCATAATTCCAGTAGTCTTTTTTTTTTTGTAGTATTAGAAAAGTTGATTTCAAATTTATTAGGAAAACCAAAGAACCTCAAATAGAAAAAAAAAAAAAGTTGTTCTTAGAGTTAAAGTAATTGACATAGTGTGTTAATGATTAGGATAAGCATGTAGTTCAATTCGAAAAAAATAGCTCAGAGACAGACCCACACTTATCCAATCAACTGATTGTTGAAAAAGTTGTCAAATCAATTCAAGGCGTGATGGCTCACTGCTGCAGTCCCAGCACTTTGGGAGGCCGACGTGGGAGCCCAGGAGTTTGAGATCAGCCTGGGCAACATAGGGAGACTCTGTCTCTACAAAAAATTTTAAAAAATATATATTAGCTGGACATAGTGGTTCAGGCCTGTGGTCTCAAGAGGCTGAGGTGGAAGAATCTCATGAGCCTGGGAGGTCAAGGCTGCAGAGAGCTGTGTTCACAGCACTGCACTCCAGTCTGGGTGACAGAGCGAGACCCTGTCTCAAGTAATAATAATAACAATAATAATTATTAATAATAATGATTCAGTGAATATTTTAAAACAAATGTTGATAAAGCAAATAAATATATATAAATAAAAATATATCAGCTCTTACCTTTTATCAAATGAAAAATTAATTTGATATGAATTATAGACCTAACTAGAAAAATTAAAACTATTAGACTCTAGAATAAATATGGAAGAAACCTTTTGATATTTGAGTAGAAAATAATTTTATAAAGGACATAAAAAGTATTAACCATACAAAATTAGTAAATTGAGCTTCACAAAATTTTTAAAATCTGCTCTTCACAAAAATGTCTTAGAAAATGAAAGGCAAGCCACAGACTGGGAGAGTGTATTTATTCTTTATATCTCATTGTGAATTGGCAGTTTATAATTACATATATTATGGGGTCCATAGTGACGTTATGATGTGTGTATACAATTAGTTGATTCCGTCAAGCTAATTAACAAACTATCACTTCAAATACCTATCATTTTTTTGTGGTGAAAACATTTGAAATGTACTTTCTTAGCAATTCTGAAATATACAGTACATTATTATTAACTACAGTCCCCATGCCATGCAATAGATCTCAATAAACTTTATTTCTCCTGTCTAAGTGAAACTCTGTACCCTTTAATCAGCATCTCTCCATTCCCTCTACTTCCCCAGCTTCCCATAACCACCATTTCACTCTCTGCTTCTGAGTTCAATTGTTTTAGATTCTACACGTGACATCATGCAGTATTTGTCCTTCTGTGCCTGGCTTATTTCACTTAGCATAATGTCTGGGAGTGTATATTTTTAATACATATATCTGACCAAGAGTTTGTGTCCAGAATATACATTTAAAAAATACTTTACAACTCAATAATTTTTTAAAAATATACTATTTAAAAATAGACTAAACGTTCGAGCAGATGCTCACAAAAGAATACAAATGTCCAATAAGCATATGGAAAGATGTTCATCATATTTAGTCATCTGAGAAATGCAAATTAAACCACATTGAGATAGCCCTACACACTCATTATAGTGGCTAAATTAAAATGACCTGACAACCTCAAGTTTTGGCAAGGATGGAGAACAGTGAGAACTCTCATACGTAGCAGCTCCCAGTGTAAATAATAGAGCAACTTTGGAAAACTCCTGGACACTTTCTTGTAAAGTTAAATGTATATGTACTATATAACTCAGGAATTCCATTCCTGGCTATTTAGTATAAAACCTAAAACCTAAGCACACAAAAAGATATGTACAAAAGTGTTCATAGCATATTTGTTTAAATTGCCCTACATTGTGAACAATGTAAGCACCCATCAAAAGGTGGATGCATTATTAAATGTTGACATACTAATATATATTCATATAAGGAGATATTACTCAGTTATTAAAATAAATAAAATACAAGATTAGCCACTAGTTAACAACTTGGATGAGTCTAAACAAACAAACAAAAAAACAAACTAAGCTAATCAAAAGAAGCCAGACATGAAAGAATGCATACAGTATGGTTCCCCGAGATGAAATTCCAAAATAAGTAAAATAATCTATGGTGACAGAAATTAAATCAGTGGCTGCTGGGAATCAGGGATTGGATGAGGGTGATTGGCTGCAAAAGGGAATGAGAGAAATTTTCCGGGTGATAGGAATATTCTATGCTTTGGTTGTGGTGGTGGGAATATGGGTGTGTCCATTTGCCAAAGTTGCTTAGGCCTGTGCTTTTCAAGCTCCTTCTGTGGCCCTGTATTTCCCTTTCCATCTGCATTAGCTGACTAGAACTGATGGAGAGATATAATAGCATTATTCACATTTTCTTATACATACTCATAAAGAAAAAGCATGATGAACATTCAATAAACATTTGTCATTGTATTTTGAAATGCAAGTATGTTCCTCCTATTAAATAAAGTAATTCTCTGTGCCTTTCCGTGAGGGGAGGATGACTGACACAACCAGGAAAATCTTCATTCAAACCCACGATGGTTGTGGTAACATTACCAAAGTGTGATCAAAACTGCTCTTAATTAGACATAACTGATCAACAAAAGCAGATGAGAATTTTTGTTTACTTCAGAAAAGATGATCGGCAAACCTGAGTTACTTGCTTTTAAAAATTCCAGTTAATTGAGTGTTAGCTATAATTAAAATGTTTCCTCTTCTATTATTTTGTTTCATTTATAAAATGTAACAATATAAATCATTTTATTTATTTCATCACTTAAAACTAAATGTGGATCTGCCACATTATGATTATTTTAATTACTTGGGTAATTAAGTAGATTAATATGAATTAGAAACAAAAAGAACTAGCAGGGATGCAGGACCAAAATCCAACCCACCCTAGAGTCTTTGCTGTTCAAAGACTTTCTTCACTATTCAACCGGCAAAATACAGCTATATCCCATTCACTATTAGTATCAGAATTATACCTGAGAAAAGGAGACCCTTTAAAGAGGATCTGTTTCAGCTTCAGCTTTGACAACAGCATTCTTGGCCTTTCAGATGACATTATATCCTTTGTCATTCTTCATTTCCACCTTCCCTCTGTAATCACGTCACAAGGGAACATAATGCCACAACTACATAACAGGAGATATGTAATACTATTACAAGCATGTATTCAAAATTAACTCTAGCAACATCTTTGTTTTAATCAGTAAGTTCTTGATAAACTTGACTTAGAAATGCATATCCATATAAACTAGGTTTGCTCTTATTGCTTCTCATTGTTGTTCACCGTACTCATAAGAAAATACTACCATGGTATGAATAACACTTTCAGTATTTCTTTGTGAGGAATATCTCAGTTTCATTTTACTAGTCATGCAATGTTTTTACATGGAACTTGATAGATGGAGAACATGCATACCGAATAAATCATTTTTTGCACCATGTAAAAAATGCAATATGATTATAAATTAGTTGCTCATTTTTATGTGGATGATATGTACATAATACTGTATATATGTCATATATACACATATGTACTTTTAATCATAGCATTTTATTTTATGAAAAATTAATATAATATGGTAATTTACATGTTTTTCTTAAGAAGAGACACCATAATGCCAAAAGTAACCATACTGCCAAGGAAAACATAACAATGTGAAGGAATTGAGAAGTATGAAAAATGAGGAGAGGTAGGAACAATATTTATATATCAAAAAAGAGAAAAATCAGATTGTGAGACAACCGTCCATGGGCTTTTGTGTTTGGGCATGTCTTGTGAATAGAGACACTGTCTGCCTTTATTCCAGACTATCTCTTCGAGAATTTTTGTAAAATGAACAACCTTTGAAAACAGAGGTAGCATCTTTCTCTGGAGCAAAGGGCGGGTTTGTTTACTGTCCATTGCCTTTAAAAATAGCGTCTCCCTCTGGGGCAAGATCAGACACACTTACTTCCCATCAAAAAAGATATGAGCTCTCCTAGCTCAGGATTTCTCCCCTGTAATGCTCCCGACTGCATGTACAGGTGTCATTTGGCTCTCTTTTGGTTACTCCGGAAAATGGAACTTGGGTAGTTGGCATAAATGCCGATACTCTAGCTACTGCTGTTGCTGTGCACGCATGATAAAGTGTCCTTTTTCTCTGGATCATGTTTCTGAGGGAGTTATTTGAAGAATCATAGACTTCTTCATTGCCAGAAGGAATTCCTGAATCTTTGTTATTTGTAAAGTTCCTTTAGCATGAGAAAAGTAAGAAGCTAAAATATGAATTAAAGATAAAATAATGAAATCCAGACCAGAACTGAAGCAGTTATACTTTTGCCTTATGAAGTTGAAATTCCCATAGAGAAGGACCTGGTGAATAGAAGCAAATGGGTTCCTTATTTCTCTTCAAGAAAACCCCACCCCAAGTAGAGTAGTTCAGGCACAGATTAGACACCTATTTGCTCTCCATTACTGGCCAGTTACAGGCAAATCATTATTATTGTTCAGCCACCCAGCCTCTTGTGTTTTGTGTTCCCCAATAAAAGAGTTGCAAATTTAGTGACACCAGCAAGATTATCCAAATACCCCATTAGATAATTTGTGACAGTGCCACTTTTGCATCATCTGGCAATGGGTAGCTATGGGGTACTTAACTGATGAACATTCCCTCCACACATGACCAGTGAAAATATGGTGGAGCATGTCTGCTTTTCAAGTCCAGGTTTTCCTAAAAGAGCTTCGAGAGTACAAGCCAAATTCACTTATGAAGCATCAGCAGAGGAATAGGCAGTAGAGAGTAAGATGAGAAATAATTATCTGGGGCACTTTTTGTGGAGCTATAAAATATTTACCAACCAGCAGGAAAATTATTATGCAGATGAACTTATTTACATGTTATTCACAACTAACCACTCCCTGCCTCCACCACCACTACCACCACCTTCAAGAAATAGGGTTTTCTTTGACTGGGTGAGTTCTTTCGATTTTATTTGTCGTGGGGAATTTGTGTGATGTAATGACTCTGAATGGGGGGTAACCCGTAAAGATGAAATTGATCTGTATAATCTACATAATAGAGTGAGTGGGTAGGGAGATACAGTTACAGCTACATTGGGCTGGATGGTGCGCCAGTCAGAACTTTGAGATAGAAAGCTTGCTCTCTCTCTCTCTCTCTCTCTCTCTCTCTTTTGACAGAATCTTGCTCTGTCACCCAGGCTGAACTGCAGTGGCACCATCTCAGCTTACTGCAACCTCTGCCTCCTAGGTTCAAGCGATTCTTCTGCCTCAGCCTCCCAAGTAGCTGGGACTACAGGAGCCCACCACCATGCCTGGCTAATTTTTGTATTTTTTGTAGAGACAGGGTTTCACCATATTGGCCAGGCTGGTCTCGAACTCCAGACCTCGTGATCCGTCTGCCTCAGCCTCCCAAAGGGCTGGGATTACAGGCGTGAGCACCGCACCCAGTTGATAGAAAGGTTTCTGAGAGCAGTTGGCATACCTGTGAAGCAAATTAATAGAGGAAGCAACAAGGAGAGAAAATTTTCTATACCTTTATCAAATGTCAACAATTCATTTTTCCCTTTGCCATTTGGAGACACAGAGGGAAGATTTTAAATAATTATTTTTAGGTTTTGGTTATTGGATCCTTTCCATGTACACAGCATTATGTCAAGACTGAAGCTTTAGTCAGGTTAGATTTGTTTAAGATACCTTTTTTCTTTAGTTCTTAATGGGAAATCTTAATTAAAAAAAAAAAAAAAAAAAAAAAAAAAGAAACCTGAAGTGAGAAGGCTTTTTGGCCCTCCATCAATATGAATATATTTTCTACAATAATAGCTTCATTAAGAGCTAACACCTGAATAGAGAATTATTATAAGACAGTCAGCCACAGTGAAAGCTAGAGAAAGGATTACGAAAAAAGACTGCCTGCTCTTTAGTTTGCCTTCTTTCCCATTTTATTTGGGGGGGGGGTCAGTTATTTATATCAGCTATTATGGAAACAAAAAAATGAAGGGTTCTGTCAGCAATTCAAAGTAACAATCTTTTACTATTTGATATTAATCTTGAAGATAGTCCATAATCTTCCCACCCATGTTAGAATAAATGAGACTTTCAGCCCATTTTAATGCTGACTAAAGCAAGATTTTAAAAAGTAGACTAAATCATATGGGTGATACTAGTGTAAACCTTGGAATTTGAAACTCAACGTTGTCTCTGAACTCATAGAAAGAAAATTTAACCTCCTGTTAATAACATTTAATTGACAACTCTGTAACACTATTATGAGTATGCACATGCAATTATATTTAATCTACTATTAAATTCTAACTCATGAATACAGAAGTAACCCCTATTTGAAATGTTAATGATGCTGTTTGTGATATATTATGATATATATGGTTCTGAAAAGTTAAATATGTGTCATTCAAGATGTCACACATAAATGTAGAAATGAATCTAAATGTACAGTGTTTTTTTATCACAAACTAAATTACAAATATATTAAAAGCAGATTTTTAAAAATTGCCTTCTAGAATAAAATATGAATATATTACCTGTATTTACTATTGTTCCAGGTATATGAATTAATAATTATAAGACATACAGTATCTGGTTATTTGTACTATGTAACAGAAACCTGCCATATTAATTGTTTCTTTTAGAAATACAGATAATTGTAATCCAGTGATTGCCTTTGTTCCAAGCAATGGATTTTAATTACATTTAGAAAATGTAATTAATAATAATTATATTATTACAACTGCACAATATTAATTACAATTACATTATAATAAAGAACTCTAATTCCATTTGGAAAAAATAGAAGTGGTTTTGAAGCTCAAGGCATTCTTTCAAATTCTATTTTTTTTATTAATTATTGCTATTCTTTTTAGAATAAGTATTTTCTCTTTTTACCAGTTTGACCTCATGATGCCCTGAGTATAT
The DNA here is from genome assembly GCF_037993035.2 of Macaca fascicularis. Classification (NCBI taxonomy): domain Eukaryota; kingdom Metazoa; phylum Chordata; class Mammalia; order Primates; family Cercopithecidae; genus Macaca; species Macaca fascicularis. The sequence continues at coordinate 157,140,804 of NC_088377.1, forward strand.
TGTATTTTTGACTCAGTATTCAGCCTGAACAGATAAAAGGAGAATTAAATCAGTCATAAAACCAGTTTGGATAAGTTATTTTTTTCATGATTGTTAAAAGGTGGGAAGTGTTACTGTTAAAAATTATTGAACTGATGTATTTGATTGAATTGGCCAATTACAATAGTGGCAGATGATAGAAAATGTTTTGGTCTTCAAGTATAGTAAAAGTAAGTCAATTTATTTGACGATGGGATCTAAGTTCTTAGGACACTGTTTTCATGAATCAGTTTGATTTCGGGTTGTGTTTGAGGTTTTCTCCAGATTTATAATTTATAAATCAAAATTAAAATCTTTGGGGACAGTTGCTTCTTGGACTTTGGCTAAGATCAAGTGTAAAATCTTTGGGGATAAATTTTTAAAAACCTGTACAACAGATATATGTTTATTTTCACCTAATCTCTGGAATGTTTAGTTAGTTCTGTATCACCCTTAGTTCTTAAAACTGTTTCACAGAATATCCAGATATCAGATTATCATTTTCGGATAGCTTCTTCATAGTTCTCTAAACTCATATAAATCACCCGTATGATTTCGTCTACTTTTTAAAATCTCACTTTATTCACCTTTAAAATGGGCTGAAAGTCTTATTTATTCTAACATGGATGGGAAGATTACAGACTATCAGTTCTAACTATTGGAGATATCCTTGGACACCAGCATGGAATGGAGAACTACTGTATTAGAAAAGGTAAAAGGGCTTTGCCTTTATGTTTGTCAACCTCTGTCTTGGTGTTGTAACGAGAGTTCCTCATGGCACAGAAGCCAGATGTGCATGCTAACTATCCCGCCAGGTTATGGGTCAGTAAGAAACTCATAAACTAACAACAAAAAAAAAACTTACGAAAAAGTGAAGGAATTAATAATACTTTGATTTAGTAGTGATTAGTAGTGATTTGCTTTTTTTTTTTTTTTTTTTTTTTTTATGGCGATGGAATCTCATTCTGTTGCCAGGCTGGAGTGCATGGAGTACAGTGGTACAATTTCAGCTCACTGCAACCTCCCCCTCCTGGGTTCAAGTGATTCTCCTGCCTCAGCCTCCCAAGTAGCTGGGACTACAGGTGCATGCCACCACGCCCAGCTAATTTTTGTATTTTTAGTGGAGATGGGGTTTCACCATGTTGGCCAGGATGGTCTCGATCTCTTGACCTCATGATCTGCCTGCCTCGGCCTCCCAAAGTGCTGGGATTACAGGGGTGAACCACCACGCCCAGCCGTGATTTACATTTTTAATTAGTACTCTAGTTGATCATGAGACGTGAAGTTCCTTGATTGCACTTCCAGAATTACTGATCAAAGTGTTAAAGCTGTCAGAATAAACTAGAATAAATGAAGATGTAACAGAAGAGAGAAACATGATATCAAAACATACCCTCATAGAAAAAATATTTAGGTATATATAAAAATTCAGATTTTGAGACAAGAATAACCAAATGTTGAGGCTTCCAGGGTTTCTCTTTGTCAATTGGATTTATAACTACTCAGATATCACCTTAGATTCTTATGAGAAGATGATATTTCAGAAATTAGAGATATGTATTGGCTAGAAACCAGTTTTTCTCAACCGTGACACAGGTAGTCATATGATCTGAACATATTTCAAATACTCTTTTGACTTTAGCACTATTGTTACAGAGCCTTCTTATTTTGCTAAGAAATGAGTAAGTCAACCAATACTGGGATATGAAGATGCTGATTAAAACATACGTATGTACAAGAAAATGATCCGGCTGTGATTATGTGGGCTCCACTGATTGCCAAGGTTCTTGGCCAATTTTAACTGGCTAGACAGATGCCCTCTTTATCCACACTGCCCTCTTAGGAAAATGTTCTGAGTTAAACTTCAGGGAGAGTTAATCTCTAACAATCAAGCAAATGATTAGTAAATTGTTTAATATTTGATCAAAAAGGAGTAAGTCATCTCTACTAGATTTCTTGGGCAGAAGTGGTTGCATAATTTGTAGGACCCAGTGTAAAATGAAAATGCAGGGTTTCTTATTCAACAATTTTAAGAATTGTAAGAGTGCAGCAAGAGCAGAAGATAAAACCTAGTGCAAAGCCCTTCTGAGTGGGGGTCTCTATTCTATTGCATGTGTCACACACCATGAAGCCAGCCCTGCCTCCAAGTGCCTATGAGTCATGAATGTAGAGAATTCTTGGGGTTTTGGAAAGATGGCTCAGTTACCGTGTTAAAAAATAGTGATATAGATGAACATGATGCATCCAAGAACCAGTTGGGAAAGTTGTGATAATTATGTGGTTAAAATACATACTCTGATGGCTAGTGACATGTAACATATATTTACTGTGTAAGGGGAATGTTGGGTGGCATAATAGATACAGTTAATTGAAATGATCCTGCATAGTATGTAGCATGCACTCTGACTAGTTTCTACAACTAATTTAGAATTCAGCAGAATAATGTGAAGTCTTTTACTACTTAATTAAACTTCTGTAATGCCTGTTTTACCAAGATGAATAAAATACATAAATTGCATGAGGTGACATCTAATGCACACAAAAAAGAGAAATGTAAAAATCAGAACAGTGGGTACATTAAACTGATTCTTAATAATTGAAACCAATTTAATCATTTGAGATTATTTTATTCTAGCTGACGTAATACTGTAGCAGTTATATTCTAATTATAACCTGTTTCATTTTACTCTGCCTTTCTAGTTAATTATTACAGTCAATTTGTAAAATGACATGGTTCCACATTTGCATAGGTCACTATTAAATAAATGAATAGCTGAAATTACTCTAGCATTGAAGTGTCAACTTTGGTAGAAGTCAAGAGGACTTCAAATGTTCTTCTAACACCCCTTAATGTGTTAATGACCACTATTAAACTGCAATTAAAAGGCCAGGAAAAATGCATGAAACAGTTAATAGAAAAATAGCACAGACACAATTAAAATGATTCTGGTTTTTTTTTTTTTTTTTTTTTTGACGAATAGAAAATAAAGTGATACGCTGTAAAAAGTGTAGTGTGAATCTTTTTCCAACTCAAGGCAGAGTTGACAGTTTAATGATAACAAATCATAGCCTGCCTTTTTTGGGAGCATCGAACGTCAGCTTAAAATTAACATCAGTAGTAAACAAGACAATGTGGTGATTTTACCTTGTATTTAAATTACTACTTATTATGGTACTAAATAATAGCTGTAAATAACTTGGTGTCCAGATTACTGATATATAGTGTATCTGTGTGGAAAAAAAAGACAGTATTGAAAGATATGTTTAAGATTTTGTCATTCTAAATAAAGGATAAACGTACATCTTCACTGTGCAGTCTTGTTAGAGTTGCCTGTGAAACGTTTTGCTGAATTGGTTGTACATTGAAACCCTAACACTGTTATTAGAGTGCTTCATTCACCAAAGTAATGAGTTACAATGATCAGCACAAGCTATATTCCAAGTATTAGGGATTCTGTTTTATTCAAGAATACATCAGAAAAATTCTTTTAAAATCTTAATTAAAATTATACATAAACATATAACTCAAATAATATTTCAAAACCTTCAGGGAGGGTAAACGCTTTTACAAAGGATACTTTTACAAATTATAATTTTGGTTAAGTTTTCACCAATTTATTCAGAGTTTTTTCTTCTTGCTCTGGAGTCTTCACAATTGTGAAATTCATCTAGAAATTTCTTATCAGGTGCTTTTTACTGAGCACCAGACATGGATGCACCAAATGTTTGTGTTAAAGCATGCCTTTGTACATTGACCTATGAGTATGATGGCTAACTATAGTTAGGAATACAAAAGAACAAAGGAGTCAGGCACCATAACAGTTATCAGGGTTTTTATGTTGTTTTTCCATGGTTATATTAATACCTCAGCCATAACTAGATTTTTTGCTATGAATTATCTATGTTGTCTTGGTTCTACACTTAAATTCATAGATAAAATTGATTATAATACAAGAGGCATAGGTTCATTATAAATTCATGGCTAACAGTGGATCCCTGATAATGGCAACCTAATCTCTTCTGATTGTTTTTCTTAATGATTGGTGAAATATGACAATAGTGGTATGCTCTAATAGTGTATAATATTTATATAATTTTAATATCAACTACATAAAAACATCACTTGATCCATGTCTAAAATCTAACCAGTGGGGAAAGTTGCACTAAGTACTCAATATCATACAAATACTGTATAGTAGTCTAAGAGAGAAATAAAATATCAAATTTATTATTGCAGCCCAAAGTTAGAAATTCTTTAGAGGCACCAAGATCAGGTTCCGCATTGAGGAACACAGTCGATACGCCATCGTGTAGGTTCCTTCTATGCCTGATCACCAGACGTGGTTAGAAGAACATTTATCAATAGCATGTCACTCAGTATATGAATTAAACATTTGGGAGTGAATATTTCAAGTGTTACAACCCCCTCTTTTAAGAGGTCATGGGAAAATGGATTGGGGTAATTATCACCTAGTCCCAGAGGGTATTTTAAAAAGAAAATTTATTTTTAGTTTACATTACTATTTCAATATCCACTACATAAATTCTGTTGTCCCTTATTCTTAAAAATTTTTATTGGCAATTCCTTTTTAAAAAGGTATTTTCTTACATTATAAGCTACCCTTAACAGTAAGGCATTTTTCTTGCAATTTTTGTCAAAAAATAAAAAATAAAAGGACAAAGAACCATGTAGTAGTTATGTCCATGATTACAACCTGGCACATCTGAATTAGTGAAATAGAAGTGCCTATTTGAATGTCAGTCTCTCCATGTATATACAATGGCAATTGAAATAAAGTTATGCTGTTTTCTGTGTCTCCGTCTAAGAAGCTTTTTTCAAAATTGTTTAACCAATTCCATAAATGGTCCTCAGTCCCATGTCTCACTTTTGCATTCATAAAGTGGAGATAGACATAATTGTTACTTAGATGCCTTTTTTTTTTTTTTTGTAATGCATGTATTAGAACATAACAAAAAAAGGAGATCCAGGAGGTAGTGATCACATTGCAGGTTCCTTAAGTGTTCCTTATGGAAGAGGTGATAGAGGAAAGGGGACATGATTCCTTCCTCATGCTTAGAACTTAAGAACCAAAACCATAATATATATGGGGAAAGCATCAATTAAAGCCATTATAGAAACATTAGCTAACAATCCAGATAAACAGGGAAAGTTCTAATTAATTTGATACTTTTCAGGACAAATTATGACCATAGTATAACTCCATCCACAGCAACATTATTTGTGTGCACACAATTATTGTAGTTTAAATGTGAATTCCGCTAGGCTTAAAACATTGTTCTAAAACATAGTTCTAAAAGTGCTGGGGCAAGGGAAAAGCATGCCATCAAATTGTCTCTATTCCAAAAGAAAAGAAAGTCTTTATAATGTGGGAAAGGTGGGGAGTTTGTGATGTGGAATACAAGGCAAAGTGTTGCTCCAATCTATGAGCTTTGCACTGCTTGTGGAAAAACAGACCATGGCCTGACTATAAATATGGACAACAGTAGTATCTGGACTTTTTTGTACCAATTGGAATAGTCAGACTTCATCAGGTAAGTAGGGTCAGGTTTGATAAATCAAAGGTAAAACCAAAGCGGAAAAGAAGCACTCAGATCAACATATAGGAAATAAGAATCAGGATGATAAACCAACATTAGAAAAGCCAGAAGTGCCATTCTTCAGAGTCCATCATTATACTACAGAGAGTGGCAAGAGCACTGAAGTATCTAATCCCCCAACTCTGCCCACCCGAAGTCTTTTTTACACCTAACCGTGCCTTGGAAAAAAAAAAAAAAAAAAAAGACTTTGTTTATTTTCTCTCAGTACTGCACCTCACACCTAATATGGTTTTGTTTATCCTACAAATATCCCAGACTTTGTACCACCAGCAGGACTAAGGCAACAAATCAGTGCCTGTATTAAAAGTCTGCAGGGACAAACAACAAGCTACCTGAAAGAAAAAATAGCCAAGAAGGCAATCACATTTAAAACAGCTACAAAGGAGATAAAATACCTAGAAATAAATTTAACCAAGGATGTGAAAGACCTCTACAAGAAACACTACAAGAAATGGATAAAAGAAATTGAAGAGGATACAAACAAATGAAAAGACATCCCATGATCCTGGATCAGAAGAATTTTGTTAAAATGACCATACTGCCCAAAGCAGTCTACAGATGGAATGCAATCCCTATTAAAACACCAATCCCAATTAAAACACATTCTTTAGAGAAATAGAAAAAAAAAAACAGAAAACTAAATGTGTATGGAACTATAAAAGATCCCAAATAGCCAAAGCAATTCTAAACAAAAAGAATGAAGCTGGAGATATCACACTACCAGATTTCAAAATATACTATAAAGGTGAAGAAACCAAAATAGCATGGCACTGATGTAAAAATAGATGCACAGACCAATAGAACAAAATACAGAATCCATAAATTAATAAATGTACCTATAGTCAGTGATACTGATTTTTGACAAGGGCACCAGGAACACTCAGTAGGAAAAATATAGTATCTTCAATAAACGATGCTGAGTAAACTGGATATCCATATGCAGAAGAATGAAACTAAATGAATACTGGGATCAATCGGGTAAGAGGCTCTTTTTACTTAGGCAACTGAGAGTGTCATCTAGACTCTGAGTGAAAATTAAATGTACCAAAAAAAAAAAAAACCACACAAATGGAAAAATTGCACAATAAATGTGTTATTAAAGTTCAGGGGAAGAAAATATTACTTCTAGTTGGTTGAAATCCAAGTTTTAAAGAAGTTGATTCTTTATGAAGAGACTGAGTTTGGACACACCCAAGTTGAGAGAAGAACTAACATGTAAAGCGGTGGACCGAGTAGGGACAATGGCAAAGAACCGAAAGTTCTGTTTTGCTGGAGTCAAAGGATATGTACCTGACTCCACTGGTGTATTAGCTAAGAAAAATAGACTATGGAAGGCATTTTTTGGGGGGTGGGGGACAGGGTATTGTTCTGTTGCCCAGGCTGCAGTGCAGTGACACGATCTCAGCTCATTGCAACCTCCGCCTCCCAGGTTCAAGCGATTCTCGAGTGTCAGCCTCCCTAGTGGCTGGGGTTACAGGCACGCCCCACCACGCCCGGCTGGAACGTATTTTTTAAATGAATTTTAGTTGACAGGCATGGAGGGAACTGTTGAAGGTTTAGGAGTACTGTACATGAGTGATGTAACTCAAGCTGCATGCTGGGAAGATGCATTTCTGTAGTGGAGAAGACTAGCGACAAAAAGAAGTTAAGAAGGCTTTTGTATGTAGGTGTTTGCATATATATCCACAATTATACTAAACATGAATTTGAAAATTGAGTATATTACAAAACTTAGCCGGGTGTAGTGGCACGTGCCTGTAATCCCAGCTACCCTGGAGACTGAGGCAGGAGAATAGCGGGAACCCGGGAGGCAGAGATTGCAGTGAGCCGAGATCGCGCCACAGCACTCCAGTCTGGGTAACAGAGACTCCGTTTCAATTTTTTTTTTTTTTTCTATTTTTGAGACTCAGTGTAATTGAGTATATTATTAGTGTACTCATTTTAGGAGAACATTTTTATAAATTTCCTTTGGAGATGAAAGATTACAATATTCTTCCTCTGTAGCTGGCTGTTTAGAAACTGCCCTCATATTGTCCTGGTGACCTCAGCATCTTCATGTAGCTTCTTGTATAAAGTTGTCCTTCGGTATACGCGGGGAATTGGCTCCAGGACCCCTGAGTATGCCCAAATCTGGGCATCCTCAAGTCCTGCAGTCCACCCTGTGGAACTCACACATAGTAAAAGTCGGCCCTCCGTATACACACAGGTTTCTTATCCTGATCAATTTGCTTGAAAAACAATCAACACGTAAGTGAACCCACGCAGTTCAAACTCATGTTGTTGAAGGGTCAACTGAAAGTAGTTTAGATGGTCTTCCAAAAGTAAGGTCAGTTACTTTTTTTCTGTGGATGTCTTAACTAATTTTAGCAATTGCTTTCATCTTATTCAAAATAGCTTATTTTCAAATAGTGAACTATCATAATAGAGTTATCAAAACAGTTCAGTTATTTTGCTATTCAAATATTTTTCTAAATTTTTGTTTTAATTTTATGGAATTGCCATAATGCGTATTCAGAATAATTTTTTAAATTGGAATTCAGTGACCTTTGAAAATGTTTCGATAGATATAGGAGATAGTTATAACGTTTGGAATAATAGGAATAAAAGGAACAATATGAAAGGTTGAGTAGGTCAGAAGAATGAAATTTAAAAGGACACAGAGATGTTTATATCCAGACAAAGCAAAGGGAGAGAGGAGACTTCCTGACATGCTTCTCAAATCCCTTCTCAAAACCATTCTAGTGTAGGAGTCTCCATTTTCTGGGCTGAAGAAGAAAAAGAGGCAAATGACTTAATTAAATCAATTTAAAATAATTTTCATTGTAAGGCCAATTGAAAATGTAACTCAGGAGAATAAAATACAGAAAAAAAGGCCATAGGAAGAGGCACCAGGAAAAGGTATAGAAAAGATAATGAAAAATAAAAAAATATTAACAATGGAGATGAAAGGAGAGCACAGAGAAAAAATAAATAAAAAACAGCAGAAAAATTCATGGCAAAAAGTCTAAAGTGTGTCCAAATACTCGGGCAGTATAACTCTGGAAAGGTTTGGGTTGAAATAGTGACACCATAATTAACTTACATATTTTTAAACATTGAAAAATAATCCTTTTAAAATGCACTTAAAGTAAAATTTAGAAGTCTATATAACTGATACAAATATTTTAAAATGCAAATTTTAATCAATGTTCTTTCTATAATGTTATTTTATTATTAATTTAAAACTATTATTCTTTTTGCTTAATTTTCAGAGGCAATATTTTAAATCAGCAATTGCTTTGAATATATTAGAATGAGTTATTCATATTTTTTTAAAAAGTAACTAGATTATAAATAAAAAAATTAATTGTAAAGTTGAGAAAATGTAGATCTATTTAAAGCTGAGATGACGGTTGTTGAGCATTGTGATGTATCATCTTGACATGAACTGAATGAGGTAGATTAGTGACTGACACTGGCGATGTCAGAATTTACATTACAGCACACACAAACCCCATGGAAATATACTATTAGCACCCACAGTAAGCAGCGATGAGTAATGAGATAAAAATTGACAACGTCAATAGTCATAAGCCCTCACAGTCAAGAATAATGAACTACATGTATGTACATATAGGTGTATATTCATAGATATATGCATAATGAATCATACCTTTCATAATTTCCATCAAAATTAAATTTTGTGTGGCAATAAATGCTCTATGAATACATACGGGATAAAATTAATTTTGGTGTAGATTAAATGTAGACTATGTTTGCAGCAAAGGACAATGACAAAGATGGTATTATAATAATCCTTTAGAGACAGGGTGATCTGAACTACATGTTTTTCTTCCTTTACATAAAAACATGGCCAAAAATATCTGTTCTTATTTTAACTTTTTCTCTTTAATTTATACTGTGCTAATTAAGTTAGCCTTTTGCACACCTGATCTAGAAATGCACTTAGCATTAGATACAAAGTGGTTTTCTTTTTATTATAGTTATCTCATATATTATGATTTCTTCTTTATAATTTAAAAAGCATGACACATCTTCCTCAGATTTTTTTTTCTTTTTTTCTTTTTTGGAAATTAGAACTTCACGAAAGAAAAATATATGTGTCATTTTTTAGAACTGTTTAGTTAGGAATTATTAAGCATGCAAAAAAATCTGTGATTTTAGTGCATGTTTAACAATGCTTTGAAAATTTACTATAAGAGTAAAATATAACATATTGTTGAGAGTGTATCTGCACACCCCCTTCGACTTGCACTTTTTTTTTTTCAGGAGATAGCCTTATATTATTTCCATTTTATTCTTGTCTTTTTTTTTTTTTTTTTTTTAGGAAACAATATGAAAAATGTTGGTGACTCCTCTTTGTAGTTGCCAAGGCATCCAAGGTTGACAAAGGAGTTTCACTCAGTTCTGTGGATTAGCACCCCTGCAATTGCAAGCTCAGAAACCTGATGCATAGCTAGAAAGAAAGGAGGAGTATGGAGAGAGATGTGGCTCAAGTTCTATTCATATGTCACATAGGCTGACAATAGTCAGTGGCTGGTCTGTGCACTGGCAGTGAGGGGCACATCCCAGGGAGATGTACACTCTAACCACCAATAACCCTCAGTGGATCAAAATGAAAGATGATAAGGAAAGAATAGTAGGATCCTGTCCAGGAAAACCAAAGAGGCATTCAGCTTTTGGCAGCTAAGTTAAGTAGATTACTGACTCCTTAAATTAAAAAGACTGTTGCAAATTCTTTCTACGTCCTCTTTCTGGTGTGATAGTGGAGTTTCTAGGCTATCATAGAAAACACGTACAATTCATAATGAATTAACTTCATACCAAACTCCTCTCTCTCTCACACATACACACCCACACACACACAGACACACACGTGTGGATTTTTTTTCATCATTTGCCCTTAGAATAAGATTAAATTAATAACAATATACAATAAATCAAAATCTTTCTCCATATTTGAAATTATTTCTTCAGCTTTATTGCTATATTTCAGATATTGTGGCTAAAAAATTCAACATAATTCTATCACATATTTTCTATTATATATTCATAATGTAGAAAAATCTCAGATTTTATATATAAAATGTAAATTGTTCATGTAAAACAAACTGCAATGTTCTGAATTTACCTCATTGCTGAGATATATATGTATAATGTTCTTTATATATTTCTGCATGTCATCTCTCACCTGTCTATATTTGCTTTGTAGATTTCGCTTTCAATAAATCCACACTCCGGTTCAGTTCTGTCGCAAGGGACTAAATACATCTGTTTTTGGCAAAACAGCAAATTTGAGTTTGAAAACTACATGAAGTAACCCGTACAAAGTTAAATATGCTAACAGATGGGGATTAAAAGTAAATTAGTCATTCTTAAATGACTGAAGAAATGAGTCATTCTTAAAACCTGAAAATGGAAAGGAAAGAATATAAATAAATAGATGTATAATATTTCCTAATTGAGAAAAACATCATTTATATTATGAAAAGTTAGGTGTATTTTCTAATGTTTTTGAATTGCCCTTTTTATTCCTCAAGAAAATATTCCCAGAATAATTTTTGTTTCATTTTAAATTTTATTTTATAAAATATCTAATGCTGACATCACTCTCCACATTGGATCAATTATCTAGTCTGAATAAACTTTAATTGAGCCATTTAAAATATGTGCAGCTGTTGTGAACAGAAATAGGCAGATAGTTTATCTCATTAGTATTAATTTAAATGTTCCTGGTTTTGCACGTTTTTATGGAGAATGTATGTTTTTATAGTAATTCTGCAGTCATATATTTTAAAAGAATGAACAAACAAAATAGATTTTGAAAACCACTTATCAGATGTCAGCATTTGTTTTCTAAGTGTATCAGAACTGTGGAAAGTGCACTTGTTCCTATACAACTTGTTAGCGGTCTTAGCTGTAAATGACAGTAACCTGAATTTTTAAAAATTCATTTCATTGTGTAATTACTTACATTGTTAACCTGATATCTTTTAGCTATTTTAATTTAGCTTGCTTTATTCAAATATGTTTACTTTAGTGAAAATACAATTGTTTGGTAAATAGATGTCAAATCTAATATTTGCCCTTGCTTTTTCTGTGTTCTCAAAGTTAAAACAGAAGTAGAGAAGGAAGATAAATTTATTTCAAGCATGTTTTTTTTAAAAAAATTCTGACATATACTTTAATTGTGCAAGATGTTGTTGTTGTTGTTTTGGTTTGGCTTTTCTCTGATATTAGATTTTTAGGTGTATAGTAATTTCTATGTTTTGAAAGGGAAATGTTCAGCTTCTAACCACACCTCTCTTTTTATAATAATCTTAAATGTCAAAAGTATATTCTTTCAGCCACTGACTCTAGCTGGCAAATAAATGATAGTCTTATTGTTTTCATTTGTCAACTGCGTTCATTTTTTTCTAAAGAAAAAAGTATTTAAAAAGATTAATTGTAGAGATACAAAACACAGCAACAAAACTCCAACCCTACTTGTATTTATTTTTAGATTATATGTTTAAGTAACCAATTGCTCATGAATCGTACTTTGCTTGTATCTTTTCCTTATTTCATTTAAGATGAAGCATTGAATGTGAATGCTAGCATACCTGAGCATTAGAAAATGGAAATGATCTTGCTCTTAAAGTACATTTAATTTTAAAGAGGAGTTCTGATGTGTAGACATGTATAAATACACATAGGTGTGTATCATAAATGAAAGTATAAATGTATGTATGTGTGTAGATTTGAAGGAAAAAGACGTATAGATGTTTTGTCCTGATGACTTCGGCCACAGCAGCATTTTCCTTGTTTTCATACCTGTGCTCACTAACAGCACAAGTGTGGCAAACATCGTTCTTTCTGTTTTCTTCAGGTCTTTTTCTCAGGTTCCCAAATAGTGGTAAGATATGTGTGTATGTGTTTACTTCTGCATAATATATGCATGTCTTTAATATGAGTACGTTTATATTAACTGTTAAAATTACTTTAATTGAAAAATAGAATTGTTATGGAAATAATCTTTTCAAAATAATACATATCAGTAAGACTAAAATACATCTGAGAGCATATCTACCATATATTTGCAGTTTTGACAAGTCAAGTATTTAGACTTTTAGACAAAAAAAAATTTGTTTCAAATATGTTAAGTGGGCACTCTTCTTTGAGCTGGCAGTATTTTAAGGGTTTTGTTTCTATGTTTTGTATTTCTGCATCTGATCTTTTTAAACTTTTATCTTTAGAGTCATTGACAAATAAAAATAATGAGTTACCATTTACATGCCAGGCACTAGGTTAAATACTTTTCATGAATTATTGTATTTAGTATTAATCACAAAACCCAAAACCGTGAGTTAGATATTATTATCCCCATCCTACAGGATGGTTAAGAAATCATCCAGGGTCAGATAGCTACTAAGCAGGAGATTCAGATTTCAGATAAAAGCTTATGTTTTATGCCTTATAATATGCAGCACATGCTAGAAACCACTGAGGTCCACCCTCCAGGATTTATATAGGAGTGCTTTTTGTTTTGATGGAGAAAACATGGAAAAATAGAAAATGAGGTCATAATTCTATATTAGATGGGATGCAAATATATATTGCTTTATTTTCCTTCTAAGAATAAGTCAGCTATTATCCAGGAAATTAGAACTTCCAACTTGTCTCAAAAATTCTAATCACTTTGTAAGGCATAATTTCTTAGATTTAAAGTTCATGGTAATATAAATTTCGTCTTCCATATTATATACATACATATAAATGAATATATGAATAAACATTATCAAGACAGATTTTGAAGGACCTCAGAATTGAGGGTTAGATAAAACATTTTAGAATGAAAATACATAGTATCGTCCTGAAATGAATAATTTATTTAGGAATACATTCAGTGGAATCTATCCTTTATTTTAGCACGATAGATCAGATTTTCCTTCCCTTTTTATGACAAGCCATCTCCTAAGTAAGCAGAATTCCTATTTATGTCAAAGTGGATACTAAATGACAAAGTGAGCAAAAAATCTAGTCCAATAAATGTGTAGAAAAGTTCAACTTATTTTATGGATTAAAATTATATAATTAACAAAAGAGACAAATTGCAAGCTATTCAAGGTATTTGCAAAGCAACAGAGCACTGAGGAAAAATAACTGAATTACATTTAAACATTTACAGTGTCTACTGTGTGTAAGGCACTATGCTAGTGTAGAATACTATTGAAATTTAATATTAACACACATAAATAAAATATTTTATGAATTATATTTAAATTTAAATCTAGTGCCGTCTTTGAAAGGCATATTTTTAAATTTTCCAAAAGCTTAGTAGAATTAGAAATTCATATTTTTCTATGCAATAACATTCTCAAAACTGTTAACTTTTACTTAATGTCAGATAACTCCTTTCCAACTCTTTAAAAGTTTATATCAAATAGTTGTATTTAAAATAGCAGAATTAAAATTAATGAAATAGTTCTCTCAAAGAATTGGGACTAAACATTATATTATATGGCATTCTGACAGTCTTCTAGCCAGATATTCACTATAGACACACTAACATACTACACTGAGAAAAATAAGGTTTCGTCTTACATTAAAAATGGTTTGCTAGACTGGGCGCTGTGGCTCATGCCAGTAATCCCAGCACTTTGGGAGACCGAGGCAAGCAGATCACCTGAGGTCGGGAGTTTGAGACCAGCCTGACAAACATGGAGAAGCCCCGTCTCTACTAAAAATACAAAATTAGCTGGGCATGGTGGCCCATCCCTGTAATCCCAGCTACTCAGGAGGCTGAGGCAGGAGAATCACTTGAACCTAAACCTGGGAGGCAGAGGTTGCAGTGAGTCGAGATCGCACCATTGCACTCCAGCCGGGGCAAAAAGAGTAAAACTCCATCTCAAAAAACAAAAAAACAAAAAAAAACAAAAAACAAAAAACCTTGCTGTCTTAATAGCCATGTATTTCAACATTAATAGTGTTGTTAAACATTTTTTAAAATTCTGTGGCTTTTTTCAAAATGATTTTTGTGAAAATTTATCCTAAAATGTATTTTTAAAACATTTCCACTAAGCAAATTTATTGCCATTTTTGTCTCTTACCTAGAAGACCACAGACACACTGGGGGTTGGGAGTGGGGCTACCTTTTAACTGTTTTAACTCAATTGTGGTGCAAACATTAATATTCAAAATTATCAGTTCCACGTCGTATCATTCTTGTCTTTCCCTCCAAAATAATCGTGCTTAGCGTCAAGAAGGACATTTTTTAAATGTTCTAATAACTTTTTCGACTTCTGAAAGTTACGCAATCATTACATACGTGCTTTGTCTGCTCATGATTGTTAGAGATGTTAACAATAATTTGATTCCTTACATAGCAGTCTGAAGGAAAGGAGAGATTTTTATTATTGTTTTCCATAATATGGGCAAAATGTCTTGATGAAAGCAGCATTTTCTTAATTTCAACAATCAGTGTAACAAACTGTTATTTTTAAAAAGCTGTTTTTGTTGGCTTAGACAATAAAAGGTAATCCACAACTATTAACATAAACATGTATTGCTAATAAGAAAGCACTACCTTCTTGTAGGTAATTCATGTTGTTCTGCATCGCGTTAGGAGATTATATCTATCAAGAGCCAGATGAGCTTGGCTAATAATAAAAGGAGAGAAGGATTCTACTGAAAACAAGAAATAAAATGAATAATCATACAGTTAGATTGTTAGATGGATAAACTTACTTGTAATAGATATATCTTAAATCATATTTTTCTTACTTGAAAACATATTCACTGGCTACAACAAGAAATAAAACAATTAGGTTTTTTCTTATATTGCCAATTTGTTCATAAACATTTTAATTGCATTTATCATATTTAAATAGACATCTTTGCCGTCAACCTGTCCTTATCTACATTCAGGTAATAATACCTACCATGATTAAGCACCCATTATATGTTTGTTTAATCCTCCCTGAAACTCTGCAGGACAGATATTTTCATTCCCATTTTACCAATGCAGATACCAAACTTCTACAGCAGTATGTACATTTCCTGGGTCACAGGGGCAAACAGCAGCAGAGAAAAGCTTGAGTCCTCATATGTATGGCTCACTAGATGGCCCATAGTAACAACATCCAGTCCCATATCATCCTCTCTTCTACCTTCACCCAGATCTAATAGTCTCATTAACATGAAGGTGAAGACTACAGGAGGTAATATTTGTATGTCTAGGCATTAACACAGTGCCTGGAACTCTATAGGCAGTCAATAAATGTTAACTCATTATTACCAGCCCTGCTAGAATATGAGTTAATGTCTATCTAGTTCCATACTAACACTACTCATGAACCTAATTAAACTAATTCATGCTAAGATATGAATGACTGTTAAACATTCTTCTTGCCCCCTGCCTTCCTATTACACTATCTGAAAAATTCCAGAAGGATTTTTTTCAAAATAATAAAACTTGGTAACCCATGATTATCTAATTAATAGCAGGTATGATAACAAATGAAAACAAATAATTTAAGGAAATATTGGCTAAAATTATTTGAGATGAGTGGCAATGAAAGTCATAGTTGAAATAGTGCTATAAAACCACAAAGCCTATCTTTAATTGAACAATTTAAATGAAAACCTATGTGTTTAATTTAAATGAAAACTTATGCAGTAGTTGAAATATATACATGTGTAATAATGCAGTCTTCTATGGAGTCTAATAGAACACAAATCAAGTCACATGCTTAAAACAGAAGATACAGGTAGCAAAATCTGTAGCATTCCTGATAACTACAAGGCGGGTGTTAGTCTAATCCTCAAAATCAATAGTAGGAGAAAATTCCACTTAATCTATTTTTAAATGCATTTTATGGCTTACATTTCATGGCATCATTATTATTTAAAGGTGATATAGTTATTTCTTGCCATTAAAATATAACATTTTTAACATTCTACAGATTATAAATTGTATCTATTTGTATCAGAGTATTACCAAATTTAAAATAAAGAGAGTGTACTTTATTCTGCTTTTGTTGATGACAGAATTTGTCATGTAGCTTTGGAC
Organism: Macaca fascicularis; assembly: GCF_037993035.2. Lineage (NCBI taxonomy): Eukaryota > Metazoa > Chordata > Mammalia > Primates > Cercopithecidae > Macaca > Macaca fascicularis. Next base: position 157,157,491 of record NC_088377.1, read on the forward strand.
CACCAGATGGAAGTGTCATCCTGAAAGTCATCACTGGAGGATTAGATAATTAATTGTACTGAAAAACTGTGTCTTCCATTTTTTGATAATAAACATATGTTTTGCTTATTTTAATGAATTCTGCACACCTGTAAACGAAACTGCTTGAATTGGAAGTGAAAGTTGGGTGTGCTCAGATAAAATGCATGAAAACATTTTCCAATAAGCATTTTTTTGTTACTGGAATTCAGACTTTAAATTTGTATCTCAATAACATCATGGCAGCATATTTGTTTTTGAGATTTTTGTTGAATTTTGGCTCTCTTCACAGTAAAATTTCATGTAGAAACATACGGGAATGTTAAGAAAGTATTTTAAGGGTGTATCACAAGGCAATATCATGGGTATTTTGTGAACATGAAATTCTGAATTACAAGTGGGGTCTAAAGTGAAATATTATTTTTCCAAATAATTAGTCATAATATATACTTGGAGCAAATAGCAAAGTTTATATTAATATCCTAGTGCGTTGTAAATAAGGCAGAACAACTCATAACAGCCCATAGTTTTTTCAGTAATGTTGAACTATGTGAGTAGTATGCTTATGAGAAAACAATCAGTAAAGTTTTAATAATAAAATTGCTGAAAAATTCTGTCAAGTAATTGGGCATGATAGATTATCGATATAGAGATGGATAGATACATGAATGGCGGGATGAATGATGGATGGCTGAATGGATGGAGCAGTCAATTTATAGTTACACAGAAAGAGGAAGGGAAAAAGGGATCATTGAGTATGGTTTTGAAATGTTAATTAAATTTGACAGTGGATTTATATTAAGTTACAAATATAAAAACATAGGCAACTTTGAAGGTGCTCGTGTTTTTAAGATATTTAAATTTTAGGGCAGAGATGGTGGTTGTAATCTGCAAACTATAATTTTAAATAGGCATTGCTCTGAAATATTGAGAAAATCTTATATTTCATATGGTTTTCAATTGGACCTTTCTTAGGTCCAGTGATTAATACAGATTGTGGTTTTATAATTTTTAATGCCTTTGGTTATTATTTTATGGAGATCTAATAATTACTTCATTTCCTATGCATAGAAGCCAAATTATATATGGAAATTTCTTAGGCCAGTCAAACCCACAAAGTATAGAGGCCATCAAGATCTTTCCATGAGAGAAAAAACAAATGAGGGAGGAAGTGGCCAGATGAATGGATAAGAGAAGATAGAGGGACAGGAGGACATTTGTGTTTATTTTTATCTCATTTTGTTCTGTCCTAATCTCTGGTAAATAAGCTTAACTGGGTATAGAAGATTGATACCTTAATACAAGACAAATCATTTCTGCAACGTAGAAAATTAGGCTACGTTTTGTCACAGCCACTTGTCTGCTCTCACAAATAAGGTAACAGGCTAGGGTTTGAGATCAGAATAGAGGCTGTGGATCCAAAGGGCCCACCTGCCCCTGGTTTTGCTTCCTATTGCCCACTTCTCCTCTTACCTACTTCTGATCATTTCTGTCTAGTTTCCTTCCTCCTTGTCTCCCTCCCTCCCTCCTTCTATTCCTCCCTTCCTCCATTCCTCCCTTCCTTCCTTCCTTCCTTCCTTCCTCCCTTCCTCCCCTCCTCCCTTCCTCCCTTCCTCCGTCCCTTCCTTCCTTCCTTGTGTCAGTTCAACCTCCAGGCTATGCTTTGCTACAGAGGACAGTCTTGGACCTCAGTTATGTGGTCTATCATAGTTCATGACCCCAATATAATCAGAATATACTGGGAGTGCTGGCTGTGTTTTTTTGTTTGTGGCTTTATTTGTTTTGTTGCACCCACATCTCCTAGATTATCATCTTAACCCCCAGCCTCCACATGTTGTCACCCTTGTCATTTATCTCTGTCCTTCTTCTGTCTTTTAAAGCCCATTTACAAGTCAGTAAATCAATATTTATATATGTACCATTTTTAAAATAGAAACTTCTGATGATATCATCAAATAATCTTGTCAAACTTCTGAAGATATCATCAAATAATCTTGTCAAACTATACATAGTGGAGGATCACGAGAAAGGGTATTACTTTTAACCATTGGTAGGCTGGCCTTTCACTTCTTTGATTCCTACATGTAAAACAAAATTTGAAAAAGCAATTTGAGTTTTATTCTTATATGTTTTGTATTTCTCCTTAAGCACTTTGTTCTCCTTATTATTAGTAAATAGATTCCCTTAGAAAAACAATACTCAAGACTCCATTGAATTTTAGCATTGAATGGGACAGTAATAATTTCCAAGGTTCTGACAGCTTTTGATATATTTTTCTTTTTACTGTCACCATGATGATAAAACTGACAGAACTGAACTAAAATGCCATGAGACATGTTTTCCTTCTAACTGAAAGGAATATTTCTGCCAAAATGTTTACAAGAGAACAAACTATGATTCATAGAAGGAATCATGTAAAGATTAAATACTTAAATGTCAACTTTGAGAATTTTAAGAAACATTTTTGGAACTTATAGTCATTATCTTTTCAT